>NC_056739.1:739711807-739814307 GCF_019279795.1 Protopterus annectens
TGCAATAGGCAACCACTGGGGTCAGACACTTTGTATACACTTGAGTTGCAGTACCTAGCCTGTTTATTTGCATCTCTATACATTCCCCTTCATTGCTAATGTATCTCCCTACTCTAATCTGTGCACAAACTGGTTACTAATCAGCAAGTCAATGTGAAGACACACTCTCAACCTTAATAAACGTTGCTGTCTCTTCTCTCCTTCACTTTACAGGTAGTTTGAATTATTACTTACCCTCTCTGAGGCCTTCACTGATTTCCACTGATTGCCTCTCTGGTTTCTTTGCATTCCACCTGGTTTACACTCCTTGTGCTATCTCCCTCCCCCAATACAAAGTCTAATTAGAATCCTGCTGAGCATGGAGCCATCTTTAAATTTCTAGTCTCCCACCAGGACACAAGTGCTCTTCAGCAATTACATTCTGCTTGCCGTTAAGCCATTAAACCTCAGGAATTTGTTTTAAAAGTGTTCAGATTTGTAAAGTAATACTTACTTTTTTCTCTTGTCTTGGTTGGCTCTGCCCTCTCCGTTCGCCCCCGCTAACGCTTGGGCTCTCTCCGCTCCCCTGCCCTGCCCCCTATTCCTTCCCGACCCCATTACCTCTACATTTATAGTAATCACAGCCACACCCACAGCTCACCCTCACATCACCTCCACCAATCACAGCTCCTCAAGTCATATCACATTACACCACACCCACTTGCTCCACACAAAATACTCCCAATCACTCTCATTCCCACTAGGCATTTTTTACATCACCCACACTACTTCCCCATCCACATATAGTGCAACCCTATAATTCCTATTCAGACCCCCCACCTAGAAACAACTTAAACTTTATAACCATGACTATCACACAACTAAGTCTAGTCTGTCTTCTCATAATTCTTTACAACACCACAAGTTATCACTCTAGCAATATCCCTAAACTTAGTAGCACAACACTACATTATGCACTCTCGTATACAGACACCACGCATTATAATAATATCTGCCCACAGTTATTCAAGAACTACATAACGGACCAATTCAGAACTAAACACATATGCTCTCATTCCTACTCCAAAAAAACACAATACTTTCTCACACTCCTCACCAAACTCCAACATTTGTATAACCATTTTAACTCCAGGCTCACCATAAGTGGGGATATCCACCCCAACCCAGGCCCAAATCCATCCTGTCCAACACAAACTGCTCCAACACAAATGTCAGAACATAACACCCCCACTTTCTTCATCCCTGGGCAAATCAACAACAGCAGCAAAACCAACCATCTTTTAATGCTAAATATTAATATCAGAAGTATCAAAAATAAAATACCTGAACTCCAGGCCACAATAGCACACTACTCCCCAGACATAGTTGCTTTAACAGAAACCTGGCTAAATAAAAACATAGCTAACTCAGAAGTTCTCTACCGGCTACAATAACATTAGACAAGACAGACCACTTTGTAAAGGGGGTGGAACTGCCTTACTGTACAAGTCCAACTTAACTGCCCATCAATTACCAAACTCCTACCCCTCCCCCAATAATTGGGACATACTTACCTCACAACTTCAACTTCACCCTAAAAAGGTCATCACCACAATTGTGATCTAATTTCCACCTGGTAATACACCTGCTAGCCTTGAAGACTTCTTATCCTGGTGTTCTTCCACATACTCACAAGAAACCCTTATTCTGGGGGACTTCAACCTAGATTGGTTCACCTGTATATCAGAACTACCAAGTAATCTAATAAATCTCCATGGCTACCAGCAGCTAGTCCAAATTCCAACTAGATGTGATAAAAAATCTAAAAGGGAATCCATCCTTGACTGGGTCCTAACTAACAACCCACATTGTACCCTCACAAAGGCAGTCTCCCAGACACCTTAAGTGACCACAACATAATATACTTTATACGTAGTAGAACAAGCATATGCAAAACCACTAACTATATATCCACTAGAAACACAAAAAAAAATCTCTCCTGAGGTCCTCAACAATTTACTCTGTAACTGTGACTGGACCCCCCTAAAAACCCTCCCACTTGACCAGGCTGTAGCATATTTCAACAAAACATTTCTACAACACCTAGACACTGTTGCTCCATTGCGCAAAATCAAGGTTAGAACCTCTACAAACCCCTGGCTCAGTAAAGAAACCAAACAAATCCTCAAGTCCAGAGACACTGCCTGACTTTACTATAAATAAAAACAAAGAAACACAAAGCCTAACTAAGCATCAAGAATTATGCAACCATGCATAAAAATGCATTAGGCTGGACAAAAAATCCTACTACACAACATTACAAACTAAATACCAACACAACCCACAAAAAATTTGGAAAAATGTAAACCAGCTACTAAAATCTACCCAAAAGGCTACCCCCAAACCAACCACTCCTGACACTAAAGTTCCCATCGAAACACAATTCAACTCCCACTTTGTGAACTCAATTCTATCCTTGGTATCACAGGACAGTTCCTTCCTCACTATCCCCCCAACACAAATAACACTGATACAAGCTTTACCCTCAAAACAGTTTCCACCACTTCAATCAAAAGCATGCTCTCCAAACTAAAAACCTCATCAACAGCAGCCGACCTACTCCCCAGCTATTTCTTGAAACTCACAGCAGATGCTATTGCTATCCCAGTCTCCACTCTCATAAATAGATCAATTGTTGAAAACTATGTGCCCAAACTCTGGAAAATGTTACACCCATACATAAAGGCGGGACCTCCACTGTACTTAATAACTACAGACCCATTGCTTTACTCTCCCCCTGGCCAAAATCCTAGAAAGATGCATCCATACCCAGATGCTAAACTATCTCCTAGACAGCAACATCCTGTCACCTACTCAGCATGGTTTCAGACCTGCCCATAGTACCACTACAGCACTCCTCTGCTTCACAGACACAGTAAACCGTCTCAAAAATGAAGGCCTACAAGTGTCAACTCTTTTTTTGGATATGTCCAAAGCATTTGACACAGTCTCACACCAAATTCTGCTAAACAAACTAAACCAATAGCATCTATCAAATTCCACTCTTACCTGGTTCCAAAGCTACTTAAATGACAGGTACCAAGCTGTGAAATGGGAAAATTCTCTCTCTCCTCAGCTGCCCATAAACATAGGAGTCCCACAGGGTTCTATCTTAGGACCACTACTATTCACAGCCTTCACAAATTACCTCCATACCTCCACACAGCATGCATCTATAATTCAGTATTCAGATGACACTACCTTAATCTGTGCTGCACAAAACATTCCCACCCTCCTGCAGACAACTCAACTAGCATTCTCTGACGTTGAAAACTACCTTACCAAAGCCCAACTTATCCTCAATCCAAAGAAAACTCAGCTTATGATTATAACCAGTTCTAACAAAAACACTAACAGTCAATTCACTATCTACTCCACAAATGCTACTCCAATTGCTCCAGTGGCACAGGCTAAGCTATTGGGAATAACCATAGACTCCCACCTAAAATTTGATAGTCATCTCAACTTAACTATTAAAAAAGTACATGCCAAACTGGGGTCACTCTATCATATCAAACCATTTCTTACCAACAACACAAGATCAGCCATTGCTCGCTCCCAACTTCTATCCACCCTACTCTATGCATCTCCCATTCTGATTAATCTCAACAAAACTGAACTAAGCAAAATGGAAGCCTGCTATAACAGAATTGCCCGCTTTGCTGCAAATTGCTCATATAGAACTCATCACTGTACTGCTTTGAGACAGCTCTACTGGCTTGAACTGCCCAACCTCCTAACCTACAATCAGCTCTGCCTCTGTCATTTTATCTATTACCTCCCCAATAAGTGTCCTGCCCTCAAAAACATAGTACAACATCACTCAGCCAAAAGGCCTCTTAGATCATCAAGCAAACTACTACTAGAAGTCGCCAACAGCTACAATAGCTTTGGATACCAGTGTTGTCTTGGCCAGTCTGGAGCAATCAGTATCAACTTTGGTCTGTCAGCTCTTGCTTTCAAGAGCACCTTGGGCAGTAGAGGCAAAGGTGGGAAGGCGTAAACTGTCCTTGCTGCCCAACTGAAGAAAGGCGTCCACTCTCCAGGCCTTTGGATGAAATGTCCTTGAGCAGAATTTTTGCCAATTGATGATTCTTGTGGGAGGCAAAGAGATCTATGTCTGGCCTTCCCCACGCTTGGATTATCTTTGTAAACACTTGAGGATGCAACTTCCATTTGTGGGTCTGTCATATTTCTGCTTAGATTGTCTGCCAGCGTGTTTTCCAAACCTGGCAGGTACCGTGCTTGGAGCTCGATTTGCCATTCCAGAGCCATGTCCCAAAGTGACATGGCCAGCCTGCACAGGGGGTATGAATGTGTTCCTCCTTGTTTGTTTATGTACCACATTACTGTGGTGTTGTCTGTTCTTATCAATAATTGCCCTGGATGTAGGAGGTCCTTGAAAGCTGTAATTGCATTTGTCACTGCTAGCATTTCCTTTTGATTGATGTGAAGGTGCTTTTCCTTTTGGGACCATTTGCCCTGAATGCACCTGTCTGTCATGTGTGCCCCCCAGGCGTAGTCTGAGGCGTCTGTTGTGATGACTTGATTTGTTTGAGGCTTGCAGAATGGTAGACCTGTGTTTGTTTGGCATGCTTGGGCCCACCATAGAAATTCCTTTTGCAAGCATGGAATTAGTGGTAATATTGTTTCCAAACTGTGGCTGTGTTGAGACCATAGGTTTTTTAGGTACCATTGAAGTTTCCTCATATGCAACTTTGTACATGGGATTAGAAGAATGCAAGATGCCATGAAGCCCAGAGCCTGCAGGATTTTCCTTGCAGTTAGCCTGGTGCAAATTGCTAGCATCTTGAAGTACTGAGTTAGTTGCCCCTGTTTTTCTGGCGTAAGATAGGCCATCTGGGTGTTTGTGTCCAGGTTGGCACCCAGGAAAATTATTTTCTGAGACGGTGTTAGCCTGGATTTCTCTTTGTTGACTGTGTATCCCAGAGAATGCAATAACCGTGTTACATAAGCCAGATGTTCCAGAAGTATGTCTTTGCTGTCCGCTTGGATCAGGCAATCGTCCAAATAAGGGTAAATTTGTATCCCTTGAAGTCTGCAGTATGCAATTACTGATGCCAGGCATTTTGTGAATACTCTGGGTGCAGTAGATAAGCCAAAGGGCAATGCAGAGAATTGATAGTGGATTGAACCTCCAAGAAATCTGAGGTATCTTCTGCAGCTTTGTCTGATTGGGACATGCAGGTATGCCTCCTTGAGGTCCAATGTTACCAGCCAAGACTCCTTGCCCAGCATGGGAAGAAGCTGCTGTAAGGTGAGCATCTTGAACTTTAGTGCAGTAGGAATGTGTTTAGGATGGATAAGTCCAAAATGGGTCTCCAGTCGGTTCCCTTCCTTGGTACCAGGAATAGTCTGGAATAAAAACCTTGACCTTGTTCATGAGTAGGTACCTCTTGAATAGCTTTCATGTCCATGAGCTTTGAAATTTGTATTTGAGCCTCTGCCCTTTGATTTGTGTGGCAGGTTCGGCATGCCTGTCATTTTGGAAGAGCGTGAAAATAAAATATGTAGCCTCTGTTTATAATGTCCAGGATCCATTTGTCTTTTGTGACAATATGCCAGTTTTTTGAAAATAATGCAAGCTTTCCTCCCAAGGGTGCTGCCACCTGAGCTTGCTTGGCATGCAAAGGGAAAGTCATTGGGTTTGTTTCCTGTATTGTTGTGCACTGTCTTCGCCACCTCTTGGTGCTGGAGATTGCCACTGTCTGCCTCTATATGATCCTTGAGATTGTCCTCTGCCCTTGTGGGCCTGCATCTACCTCTTCGGGGCTTGTCCGTGGCTGGAAAGGACCAGTTTTTGAAGGCCAATTTCTGCTAAAAACGTGGTGGTTGTACCTGTAGAAAAGCTTTGACAGTTTGCATAGATTTAGCTTTTTCTTCCATTTTCCGTAGTATCTCCTCAGCATTAGTACCAAATAATACATCCTTTTGTAAAGGAGCATCTAGTAGTTTAGCCTTAACATGATCAGGCAAGGTTTGTTCCCTAAGCCAGGCATGTCTACGAATGACTGATCCTGTAACAGCAGCTCTACTTGAGGCCTCTAGAGCATCATAGCCACATTGTAAGGTGTGCTTACCCACTTGTTCTGCACTATGAATCATATCCTGCAACTCCTTCAAATCTGGTTGTTCAGGTTGTGACATTTTATTCTTTAATTGTGATAACAGAAACTGCTGATATTTAAGCATATGGAACTGACAATTTAAGGCCCTCATGGCTAGGGTGGCGAGGTATATACCTTTTTCCCCACCTTTCTAAGGATCTAGACTCTCTCGGAAGGTAATGGATTCTTAGCAGTAGAGGCCTTCATTCCTTGGGGCCTTGAGAAATGGTTTCTGGGTCAGCATTATGGCTTTTGTAAAGAAATTGGTGTGAGTTAGGAACTCTGTAGTACCTATCAGGCTTGACTGGGGCAGGAGGCAGGAATCCGGATTAAGGCAAGCCTCCGAGTAAACATCATCAAGAATGTCCAAGACAGGAGGTATCGCCAGAGGTCTGTGCTGAGGTAGCAAAAGAAATTCCCTAAGCCTTTTCTTGGAATCTGAAAAATCTTGGCCTTCCCAATGGAAGTGTTCCCTCAAGGTATGCAAGGTTTCCCCGAAAGAAAAGTCCTCTGGGGGGATACAGAAGGGATGGACTGCTCTGCATCAGAATCTTCAAAAGGGGAGTACGAATGTTCCTCTTCATCAGAATGTTATGAAATAATGCAGCCCCGGTCAGAAGAGGGAGAATCTTCCTCCACTCTGGATCTCTTGTCCGGCGGGGGTTGGGAACCCCTGATAAGAATAATTAAATCCTCAGCCATTTTGAGCATCTGCTTTTTAGGCATGGGGCCTGGAGATGGGCCCTGTGCAACAGGCCTCTTGGAATGCATGGCTGATTTAGACTTAGTAAAGGCCTTTATGGAAAAGGAAGAAGAAGGTCTGAATACACCATGGGTGGAAGTGGACCTGTCCACATTAAGAGGCTCAACACTCACAGTGGCTTTGGTAGCTGTAGTCAGGGTATGGGCCAAGGGACCTGCGGTCTTGGTAACAGAAGACACCGCCAGAGAAGTGTCGGTAGTCAGGGGCTGCATAGGCTCGCTGAGAACCGAACCGCGTAGCCGGTTTTGGCGTGGTGTCGGTGGAGACCGGACCTCGCGATGTCGGTCTTTGTCCTTGCATTTTTGACAAAGCGGTAGTGAGTCTCCGATGACATTTTATAATTAAAAGCTTTACCAAAAGTGCTGGGCGAACTCCGCCCGGCTTAATAGTGCGTTTATTGAAAGTAGCACAAAAGCGACAGTCCGAGGCGTCGTGGTCTGGGCCTAAACAAGGTATACAGAGGAATGGAAATCCTTATGTGGTATTTGCTTCCCACAAGAAATACAATTGTTAACTTTGTCTGACATCGGTCTGAGGCAAGAAAAGTTTCCACGGGTACTTAGCTTTAAAGAAGACTTGGTTTCCAAATTTTCGTAATTTCAGGAGCTGGCCGACCGGCACTTGCGAACTGCTTCTGCTTCGGGCACCGCGGCAAAAGACTGAAGAAAATGGCGTTGGCTATGTCTTATATACCCTGTCGCACTGGCGTCAGGAAAGAAAGTGACAACAACGGCCGGACCTAGACTTTGGAATTCGGCCGACCGAGGACCCGCCTGACGGCAGGAGAACCCATCTGTTATGACTGCAGCTGTATGCACGATGAACATCTACATAACGGACCAATTCAGAACTAAACACATATGCTCTCATTCCTACTCCAAAAAAACACAATACTTTCTCACACTCCTCACCAAACTCCAACATTTGTATAACCATTTTAACTCCAGGCTCACCATAAGTGGGGATATCCACCCCAACCCAGGCCCAAATCCATCCTGTCCAACACAAACTGCTTCAACACAAATGTCAGAACATAACACCCCCACTTTCTTCGTCCCTGGGCAAATCAACAACAGCAGCAAAACCAACCATCTTTTAATGCTAAATATTAATATCAGAAGTATCAAAAATAAAATACCTGAACTCCAGGCCACAATAGCACACTACTCCCCAGACATAGTTGCTTTAACAGAAACCTGGCTAAATAAAAACATAGCTAACTCAGAAGTTCTCTCTACCGGCTACAATAACATTAGACAAGACAGACCACTTTGTAAAGGGGGTGGAACTGCCTTACTGTACAAGTCCAACTTAACTGCCCATCAATTACCAAACTCCTACCCCTCCCCCAATAATTGGGACATACTTACCTCACAACTTCAACTTCACCCTAAAAAGGTCATCACCACAATTGTGATCTAATTTCCACCTGGTAATACACCTGCTAGCCTTGAAGACTTCTTATCCTGGTGTTCTTCCACATACTCACAAGAAACCCTTATTCTGGAGGACTTCAACCTAGATTGGTTCACCTGTATATCAGAACCACCAAGTAATCTAATAAATATCCATGGCTACCAGCAGCTAGTCCAAATTCCAACTAGATGTGATAAAAAATCTAAAAGGGAATCCATCCTTGACTGGGTCCTAACTAACAACCCACATTGTACCCTCACAAAGGCAGTCTCCCAGACACCTTAAGTGCCCACAACATAATATACTTTATATGTAGTAGAACAAGCATATGCAAAACCACTAACTATATATCCACTAGAAACACAAAAAAAATCTCTCCTGAGGTCCTCAACAATTTACTCTGTAACTGTGACTGGACCCCCCTAAAAACCCTCCCACTTGACCAGGCTGTAGCATATTTCAACAAAACATTTCTACAACACCTAGACACTGTTGCTCCATTGCGCAAAATCAAGTTTAGAACCTCTACAAACCCCTGGCTCAGTAAAGAAACCAAACAAATCCTCAAGTCCAGACACTGCCTGACTTTACTATAAATAAAAACAAAGAAACACAAAGCCTAACTAAGCATCAAGAATTACGCAACCATGCATAAAAATGTATTAGGCTGGACAAAAAAATCCTACTACACAACATTACAAACTAAATACCAACACAACCCGCAAAAAATTTGGAAAAATGTAAACCAGCTACTAAAATCTACCCAAAAGGCTACCCCCAAACCAACCACTACTGACACTAAAGTTCCCATCGAAACACAATTCAACTCCCACTTTGTGAGCTCAATTCTATCCTTAGTATCACAGGACAGGTCCTTCCTCACTATCCCCCCAACACAAATAACACTGATACAAGCTTTACCCTCAAAACAGTTTCCACCACTTCAATCAAAAGCATGCTCTCCAAACTAAAAACCTCATCAACAGCAGCCGACCTACTCCCCAGCTATTTCTTGAAACTCACAGCAGATGCTATTGCTATCCCAGTCTCCACTCTCATAAACATATCAATTGTTAAAAACTATGTGCCCAAACTCTGGAAAATATCCTATGTTACACCCATACATAAAGGCGGGACCTCCACTGTACTTAATAACTACAGACCCATTGCTTTACTCTCCCCCTGGCCAAAATCCTAGAAAGATGCATCCATACCCAGATGCTAAACTATCTCCTAGACAGCAACATCCTGTCACCTACTCAGCATGGTTTCAGACCTGCCCATAGTACCACTACAGCACTCCTCTGCTTCACAGGCACAGTAAACCGTCTCAAAAATGAAGGCCTACAAGTGTCAACTCTTTTTTTGGATATGTCCAAAGCATTTGACACAGTCTCACACCAAATTCTGCTAAACAAACTAAACCAATATCATCTATCAAATTCCACTCTTACCTGGTTCCAAAGCTACTTAAATGACAGGTACCAAGCTGTGAAATGGGAAAATTCTCTCTCTCCTCAGCTGCCCATAAACATAGGAGTCCCACAGGGTTCTATCTTAGGACCACTACTATTCACAGTCTTCACAAATTACCTCCATACCTCCACACAGCATGCATCTATAATTCAGTATTCAGATGACACTACCTTAATCGTGCTGCACAAAACATTCCCACCCTCCTGCAGACAACTCAACTAGCATTCTCTGACGTTGAAAAAGTACAGTTTTGTACCTACCATAAATGTAGATGTCCGAGAGGTATGCATCTGCAGTCCTAACATATGGGTTGTCCTGCCTCAGGCAGCCCTTGATCGGCATTCCAAAGTCTGGGTCTGGCCTCGGCTGATGTCGCACTTCACCCGACATCATAGCTGCTGTGAATTGGGTATAAAGGCATCAGCCGACGCCATTTTCCTCAGTGTTTCTTGCCCCAGATGCCAGGTGCCCTCTAGGAATGCTAAATTTGGATAAATGCAAATGATTCCAAACAGTAGAGAGCAAAAAATATAAACATGTATATACATATATACAAACAAATACACCATAATAGATTCCCCCAGCTAGCTACAAGATGGGCAAATACCCTAGGAGTACCACAAGGGGAAGGAGGGTGGGTAATCCTGACTGCAGATGCATACCTCTCGGACATCTACATTTATGGTAGGTACAAAACTGTACTATGTCCTTCAAGGATGCATCTGCAGTCCTAACATATGGGTAGAATACCAAAGCCAAACTGGAGGAGGAGGCACTAAGATGATTATGGTGTAGCTAAGATCCCTTGCAAAACAGCAGTTGCAAAACCTGCTCGGGATCTGGAGTATAAAGGTAGATTATAATGCTTGGCAAATGTATGCATGGAGCTCCAAGTAGCAGCTTCTAAAATGTCTTTGGTAGCCACTCCTCGTAGGAAAGCTGTAGTAGTGGCTGTAGCCCTTGTGGAGTGAGATCTGATGTTTTCTGGAGATGTCTTTCCATGAAAACAGTAACAAAATCTAATGCAATTTCCTATCCATTTTGAGACTGTCTGTTTTGAAATTGCTCTTCCTTCCATTCCTGTTGCATATGCTACCAGAAGCTGGTCAGTTTTTCTGTTGGTCTTGGTTCTGTCCAGATAGTAGCGCAATTGCCTGTGCACATCCAAGGTATGTAGTAGTCTTTCCCCCTAAAAGTAGGGTTAGTTCTCAAGGACACTCTATCCTGATGGAAGATAAGGAAGGGCTGTACTGCCATTAATGCCTGTAATTCAGAAACTCTTCTTGCTGAAGTGATTGCAAGCAGGAAAGCAGTTTTCCAAGATAAGAATTGTAATTCTGCTGTTGCTGCTGGTTCGAAAGGGGGAAGTGTTAACTTTTCCAACACAAAGTTAAGGTCCCATGTAGGCAAAGGTGGCTTCCTTGGAGGCTTTACATTTTTAATTCCTCTCAGAAACTGCCTGAGTAGAGGATGAGAGAAGACTGGAGGATCCATGTTGTATTCTGCTGAAATTGCTGATGCATGAATCTTAATGGAGGAGTAAGACAGGCCATTGTGGAAAAGTTCTGCTAAGTATTCCAGGATGTTAGCTATGCTTGCTAATGATACATTTTCTCCTTTTGCTGCACTCCAAATGAGGTATCTTTTCCATTTGGCTGAATAAGTCTTCCTTGTGGAGGGTCTGCGAGCCGTCAGGATAATGTCTTTAACCCTCTGAGATAAATCTGGGTTATTTTGCTTTATGTAATATTCCAAGCAGCTAGCTGTAGTGTTTTCAAGTTTGGATGTAGGATCTTGTAGTTGTTCTGTGTTAGCAGTAAAGGAACTAGAGGTAGAGGCCATGTGTGTCCGAGACATGCTCCTCAGTAGCGGGTACCAATGCTGCCTCGGCCAGTCTGGAGCTATCAGGATGATCCTTGGATGATCTTCTTTGATCTTCAATAGCACCTTGTGCATCAAAGGAAGAGGTGGGAATGCATATGCTGTCAGGTTTTCCCAACTGAAGGATAGGGAGTCCACCTTCCAAGCAAGTGGGTGGTATGTCCTTGTGCAGAATTTCCTCAATTGGTGGTTGTGTGGGAATGCGAACAGGTCTATTTCTGGTAGTCCCCATTTCTTTGTAATGGTTTTGAAGATGTCCGGATGCAGCATCCATTCGTGGGCATCCGTGGTAGTTCTGCTTAAGGTGTCTGCTAGTATATTTTCTTTTCCTGGCACAAATTTGGCCTGGAGTTGAATGTTGAGGTTCAGGGCCACATTCCACAGGTCCATTGCCATCCGGCATAGAGGGTATGAGTCGTGCCTCCCTGTTTGTTGATATACCACATGACTGTGGTGTTGTCCGTCCTTATCAGCAAATGACCCTGTTGAAGAAAAGGTCTGAATGTCTGAAGTGCCTGTTTCACTGCCAGCATCTCTTTTTGATTTATGTGTAGGTTCAGCTGGTCTTGTGTCCATAGGCCTTGTATACACTTGCCCACCATGTGTGCCCCCAGCCCTAGATCTGAGGCGTCCGTGGTGATAGTCTGGCTTGGGTGAGGTTTGTGGAAAGGCAGTCCTCTGTTCAACTGACAGGCCTGAGCCCACCACAGGAATTCTTGTTTCAGGCATGGTATTATTGGAATCTGGGCTTCTAGACTGTGCTTGTGTTGAGACCATACATTCCTTAGGTACCATTGCAACTTTCTCATATGCAGCCTGGCATGTGGAATCAATATTATGCAGGATGCCATGTAACCCAGGGCTTGCAGGACTTTCCTTGCTGTAAGCTGGTTCTGTGTTGTTAATGCCATGAAATAGAGTGGTAGTTGCTTTTGCTTTTCTGCTGTGAGAAATGACATCTGATTTGATGTGTCCAGTTCTGCACCCAAGAATGTTATCCTTTGGGATGGTACAAGCCTTGACTTTTTCATGTTGACTGTGTATCCCAGGGCTTGCAGTAGTTGTATAACCTTTTCCAAATCTTTTGTTAATTTGGTCTTGTTGTCCGCTTGTATTAGGCAGTCGTTCAGGTATGGATAAATCTGAATTCCCTGAAGCCTGCAATGAGCAATTACTGATGCCAGGCATTTCGTGAATACTCTGGGCGCAGTAGATAAGCCAAAGGGCAATGCTGAGAATTGATAATGCTCTGATCCTGCAAGAAATCTGAGGTATCTTCTGCAATCTGGTCATATAGGGACGTGCAGGTATGCCTCCTTGAGATCTAGAGTCACCAGCCAAGACTCCTTGCCCAGCATGGGAAGAAGTTGCTGTAGGGTCAGCATTTTGAATTTTGGAACAATGAGATATGTGTTCAGAGCGGACAGGTCGAGAATAGGCCTCCATTGGTTTTCTTTTCTTGGTACCAGGAAAAGTCTGGAGTAAAATCCTTGCCCTTGTTTCATAGGAGGTACCTTTTCTATAGCTCTCATCCTTAGTAGATGGTTTATTTGTTCTAGAGCGTTTGTTTTTTGGTTTGGTGGCAGGTTTGGCTTTCCTCTCTTTTTTGGTAGAGTGTGGAAGTGAAACCTGTAGCCTTTGTCTATTGTCTATAAAATCCATTTGTCTCCTGTAATGTAATGCCAGTTTACAGAAAATAAGGCTAGCTTTCCGCCTAAGGGTGCTTCCAGTTGTTCCCTGGTAGGCGGTATCAGAGCCAAGTCATTGTGCCTGTCCTGTGGAAGTGGCCGTAGCTGGATCTGTGGCAGTACTTCTCTGGTTGTTAGGCTGCCACTGACGTCCCCTGTAGGCACCTCTGGATTGAACTCTGCCTCTTGGGTGCCTATTTCTGCCTCTCTGTGCTCTGGAGGTGTCTGGAAATGACCAATTCTTCGAAGGCCAATTTCTACTAAACCTCGGAGGCTGGACCTGTAAGAAATCCTTGACTGTTTGGACCGATTTTGCTTTTTCTTCCACCTTCTTTAGCACTTGCTGTGCAGGGTAGCCAAACAAACTTTGTTTCTCCATGGGAGCATCTAGAAGCTTTGACTTTACATGGTCTGGTAAGGATTGTTCTTTTAACCATGCATGCCTTCTAATCACTGTTCCAGTCATAGCTGATCTAAAGGAAGCCTCCAGTGCATCATAGCCACATTTTAAGGAATGATTACTGACCTGCTGAGTGTTATGTACCAAATCCTGAAGGGACTTACGGTCTATAGGTTCAGGAGAGGACAGTTTTTTTATTTAGCTGGTCTAACAAAAATTCCTGATACTGAATCATGCGGAATTGACAGTTTAAGGCCCTAGCCGAAAGAGTAGCAGAAGTATAAACTTTTTTACCCCATCTCTCTAATGCTCTAGATTCTCTTTCAGAGGGGAGGGTTTTTGGCAGAGGCAGCTGCTACAGCTTTGGGGCCCTGTGAAATGGTTTCAGGATCTGCAATAGGAGCCTTATACAAGTGAAAGTGTGTGTCCGGGACCCTGTAATATCTGTCGGGCTTGGCAGGGGCGGGGAAGAGTCAGGGGCAGTACAAGCATCATTATATGCATCATCAACAACTGTAAGTACTGGAGGAATGGCTAAAGGCCTATGCTGTGGTAAATGTAAAAAGGTCCTTAGCCTTTTCCTTGAATCTGAAAAATCCTGGCCCTGCCATTGAAAATGCTCTCTCATAGCATATAAGGTTTCCCCAAAAGAAAATTCCTCAGGAGGAGAGGCAGAAGGAATGGAGTCTTCTGCATCAGAATCCTCATAAGGAGAATATGGGCCTTCTGGAGGATCTGAGTTTTCTGAATCATCCGAGGAATAGTCTGTAGAAATAGGATCCGGGGGCTCTGCTCTAGGCCTCTTCTCTGGAGGGGGTTGAGAAGCCCTGTCTGGGTGAGGTTGGGATCCCCTGATCAAAGAAATGAGATCCTCAGCCAGGCTGAGCATTTGGGAACTAGAGGTAGTCCTGTGCGAGGGGGTTTTTGCAGACAAGGCCTTAGAAGATTTAGCTGCTTTAGCCCTAGAAAAAGCCTTGATAGACATAGATGCAGGGGGCCTAGCAGCTCCACGTGCAGGGGTAGATATGTCTAAAGGAATAGTATCTGATAAATCCTGGGTGGCTGCTACAGCAGGGGTTATTTCAGTAGCAGATTCTGCCATGCTGTGTGAGGCCTTGGCTATCGGAGGCATGCTTTTGGCCGAAGGAAAAACTGAGGACTCGGTTTCAGCCGAAACCGAGACACTCGCGGTTGGCTTAACCGTGGTTTCGGCCGAAACCGCGGGCTGCGAATGTCGGTCCTTTTCCTTACGCTTTTTAGCTAATTGTGAAGTCGGAGTCTCCGACGGCATTTTGTAAGCAAAAGCGGGACCAAAAAACTCCTCTGCAAACTCCGACCAACGTCTAAGTGTCCGTCGGTTGAAGGAAGCACAGGCTAGACAAGCTGAGACGTCGTGGTCTGGGCCTAAGCAAGGAAGGCAGTAAGAGTGGAAATCCTTATGAGGTATTTGTTTCCCACAAGTTAAACAATTATTTACTTTTTCTGACATCGGCTGAGGCAAGAAAGAGTCCCCAACGGGGTACTTAGCTTTTTAGAAGTCTTCGTAGTAGAAATCTCTGGATCTGACCGACCGGCACTTGCGAACAGCTTCTGCTTCGGGTACCGCGCGGCAAGAAAGACTGAGGAAAATGGTGTCGGCTGATGCCTTTATACCCAATTCACAGCAGCTATGACGTTGGGTGAAGTGCGACATCAGCCGAGGCCAGACCCAGACTTTGGAATCCGGCCGACCGAAGGGCTGCCTGAGGCAGGACAACCCATATGTTAGTACTGCAGATGCATCCTTGAAGGACATCTACCTTACCAAAGCCCAACGTATCCTCAATCCAAAGAAAACTCAGCTTATGATTATAACCAGTTCTAACAAAAACACTAACAGTCAATTCACTATCTACTCCACAAATGCTACTCCAATTGCTCCAGTGGCACAGGCTAAGCTATTGGGAATAACCATAGACTCCCACCTAAAATTTGATAGTCATCTCAACTTAACTATTAAAAAAGTACATGCCAAACTGGGGTCACTCTACCATATCAAACCATTTCTTACCAACAACACAAGATCAGCCATTGCTCGCTCTCAACTTCTATCCATCCTACTCTATGCATCTCCCATTCTGATTAATCTCAACAAAACTGAACTAAGCAAAATGGAAGCCTGCTATAACAGAATTGCCCGCTTTGCTGCAAATTGCTCATATAGAACTCATCA
The DNA here is from genome assembly GCF_019279795.1 of Protopterus annectens. Classification (NCBI taxonomy): domain Eukaryota; kingdom Metazoa; phylum Chordata; order Ceratodontiformes; family Protopteridae; genus Protopterus; species Protopterus annectens. The sequence goes on from NC_056739.1 coordinate 739,727,811, forward strand.
CTGTACTGCTTTGAGACAGCTCTACTGGCTTGAACTGCCCAACCTCCTAACCTACAATCAGCTCTGCCTCTGTCATTTTATCTATTACCTCCCCAATAAGTGTCCTGCCCTCAAAAACCTAGTACAACATCACTCAGCCAAAAGGCCTCTTAGATCATCAAGCAAACTACTACTAGAAGTCACCAACAGCTACAATAGCTTTGGAGATGCACTATATAGTAGTTCAGTGGCTAAAAAATGGAACTCTGTCCCTACTAGCATTCAAAACACATAATCCAAAGCCTCCTTTAAAGACCTCATCAGGCAACATCTCAAGCAAAGTTGGCAGTGCCATGATTGCTCCCCTTGCTAGTGAAAGCGGATAACATATACATACTAAATCTAGAGCACTTGATAATAGTTTTCAATCATACTCACAAACATTGGCTAATCTACAATGTATGTACTGTACCTATGTACTATGTATGTATTCTACCTATGTTCCAAATTTCAATTGTACACCACAAATCTATTAATTACCTTTATTTTTAAAATTAATATTTTTTTGTTTGTTCTCTCCACTGTAACTGTTTATGTGCCGCAAACCACTGTAAAAACATGTCTCTTGTAATTTGTGTGTATACTGATCATGTCTAAATAACTAAATGTGTCTGTAATTTTTCTTTGTGGAGCTTTTCTCCCTGGGCCTCTGCTGAAAAAGGGCCTTTACGGCTCAGTCAGACACCCCCGGTTAACAAATGTAAAATAAATAAAATAAAATAAATAAAAAGAAATGCAAAAAACTGATCATGTAAGCTAGACACAGCAACTCACAAAAATTATTAAAAATGGGAGCAACAGGAATTTGATAAGTGTCCTTGTGATCTACAGTCACCATGAAAGAGAGCTCTGGAAGCAATGCTAGGACCAACTGTAAGGTGAGCACTTTGAATTCTGGAACTTTTACAAAGGTGTTAAGAAAGGTCAAATCTAGGACTGGTCTCCAAGAGTGCTCCTATTTTGGTACCAAAAAACATTCTGGAGTAAAATCCTTTGTCTTTGTGAACTGCAGGCAGTGGTTTCATGACTCCTGCTTCTACCATGAGATGTGAACTGAAGGAAATAGCTGTGTCTTGTCTGGTGGGTGTGGGGGAATTCCCCTGAAAGGGGGAGAGTTTTCCATCCAGTGTCAAGCAAATCCTGTTTGAATTATTCTCAGAACCCATTGGCTGAGTCTACGTGCAGGGTTGAGAGAATGAGTCTTGGGGAAGGAGGAAGAGAAGGAAGGACAGGTGCTCTGTGACTCAGCATAGTCATTCTTTTGCAGAGGGTTGATTTTCGGAAAGGACTCCCCTCACACACACACACACACACACACACACACACACACACACACACAGTTTGGTTTCAAAGAATTATGTTCCAGTCACTTCCTTCTGGATTCCTGACTTTTATTTAGCTGGGATTTTTGTTTGTTCTTCCCCATGAAGGAAGATGCCTTGTTTGCAGAGAACTTGGGTACATGAGACAACCTAGATACCCCATGTATTTGTGTCTATCATCCCACTGTTTAGGGCCCAAACACTAATTCAGAAATTAAATTTACATTCAAAATTTCAGCTTTTAAATTATCAGAGAAGTTTTATTTACCAAGCATACCTTCTTAATACAACAGAAGAAACAGCATTTCTCGAGACTGCATCTACACATTCAAGCACACTTCTCAAAGCATATTTTGAAACCTGAGTCAAATTAGAAATAATTTCATTCATACAAGACTTTTGCTCTGCAGGTAAAGATGCAGCAAAATCATCCAAACTGAGTGCACTTTGTACAGTAAATTTCCACATATAGCATGATAATTTAACATTCTAAAGAATAGAAAGAGACATCCCTTTGCCCTAAAGATCTAACTGGATTAGATGAAGCCAATGAGACTTTTTATTTCAGCAGGCAGATGGGGAGACTGCAGCTGGGTTAGCAGTCAAATGAGAGGACACTTGTCATATCTGCGGAGACCTTATATTTTCTCTGAGCCTTTTTAGGTACTTCTGGAATAGATATTGGTGTCCTATAGGCAGTTTTATAAAAACATCTTCAAAAGCTGGTAACAGAGGTGGGATAGTCACAGAAATGGGTATCTCATCCTCTATATCATCATGTATCCTACCGCACTCTGAGGTATTTCCCAGCTGTTCCTAAGCAAAAACGTCTCTAAATCTAGCAATCATTTGAGGGAAAGTAAACAGTTGTTTGGACTTAAAATTAGATGACTGGACTCAGTCAACTGGGAAATCACCATTATTTTCATAAGATTCCTCATCATTTTCTGAAACAATAGAAAGTTGTCTAGCCAAAACAGCACTACAGCCATGTATGGGAACACAACTACCAGAATTAGCTGTCTGCAAGAACACTCTTAGCCAAGGAAACCACATCAGCTTTATAAACAGCTATAATCTGATTATAAGCTGTATGGTGAAGCTTCTGTTTCTTTTTCTTGTGAACTTCACTACTAGATAAAATACCTGCGAACAGTGTTATGTCTGGCAAGATGTTTCTTTCCCTGGTCTACTCCTGCACTTAAAGGGACTGCTTTTCCCATACCTGCCCCAGGTAATGAAACAGACCCGGAGGAGGAGTCTAAACCCTATTCCATACTGGATGACAAAGCTACACTAGAGTTAGATGGGGCAAAAGGTAAGTGGTTTGCAGGCAGAACAATGGCCCTGACAGAATCACTAACAGTAGGGAGAGGAATATTTTTATTCTGTTTTTTTTTTTTTTTCGGGTCCAACTAGATTTGACGAGGGGATTACTAGAGTTAGGATCCATCAAAAGAAGGGGAGAGAACAGCAGCCAGAGTAATAAAATGACAGTACGGTATAATGTATCACAATAAGCACTTAAAGGTGTCTAGTAACAAGTATGTCCCCACATAACTAATCTCTCCAAAACAGTCCTATTATCACAAAAAAACCCAGTCTGAAATTACTTCAGAATTCTTTTACAATTGACAGAAGTTAAAGAATAAAATGTTATATACTTACCATAATGTTCCATCTGTGTTGTCCATTTTCATTATTCAACTGATGGGTTTGGATCTGAGACTTAGATCCAACTCTGCCACTTCTTCCAAATCAACAGATCCTAGAACTCTCCTTTAGCCATAATGCCCTGCCAACCTAACATACCTCAGATCGAGTTTGCTGCCCCAGATGTAAAAGGACAAGCAATAACATGACAAAGGCAGTGGTAGAACAGAAAAGGGGAAGCTGGAGCTCAAACAAGGAACGTAGGCTCCTATACAACTCTTAAATCTCTCCGGAAGCACATAATAGGAGGGGATAGGTGGGCAGGGAGTTGAGGAAGAATGAAAATGGACAGCATAGATGGAATGTTATGGTAAGTACATAACTTTTTAATCTGATGATGTCATTTTCATTCATTCCTCAACTGATGGGACAGAGTCCCCAACTACTGCAATCCTGGGAAACCCCTAAGGAAGGATATTCCAGAGCACTGTTGAGCCAAATGCTGCTCTATGCCTAGAAATTAAATCCAACTTGCAATGAGAGATAAAAGTCTGAGGATTAGCCCAAGTTGCTGCTGCACAAATATCATCCAAGGATGCTCTGGACCAAAAAGCTGATGAAACCGCCATAGATCTTGTTGAATGGGACCGAGGAGATTTTGGTAAAGGTAAACCCAATTTGTCAAAGACAAAGGTAACAATACAATCAGTTAACTATTTGGTTAATGTAATTTTAGATACTGGCTAACCTAATCTAGTAGGAGAAAAGAAAACAAACAACTGGTCAGATTTCCTAAAGTCTTTGGTTCTGTGACGTTAATAGCGAAGTTGTATATGCACATCCAATAGATGCAACATATACTCTCCCTTGTTAAAATATTTGGAAAGAAAACTGGGAGATTAATGACCTGGTTAATATTTGACTCAGAAGCTACCTTGGTTAAAAAAGACGGATTAGTCTGTAGTGACACCCTGTCTTTGTGAAAAATCAGACAAGGAGATTTTGAAGACAGAACCTGGAGTTCAGATACTCTTCTAGCAGATGTAATAACCACCAGAAAAATGGTTTTCCAAGATTATAATGTTAGCTTTGGCTGAAGGTTCAAAGGGAGGTTGAGTTAAGGCCTGAAACATTAAATTTAAATCCCAAGGTGGAGTAGGATCTGTTAATGGAGGTCTAAGCAAAAAAAAAAAAAAAAAAAAATCTCCCTTGAGAAAAGCCTTGCATAACACTGAAGAGGCTAATGAAGAATTATTTTCACCCACACGGAAATTAGAAATGACAGGCAACTGAACTCTGAACAGTGGAAAAACTAGCTCCTTCATTAAAGATTGTGGCTAAAAAGTTGAGGATAGTTGGTACAGGAGCAGAAGAAGGCCAAGGTCTCTGCCAAGGACCCGGAAGACAAAACTTTTCCCATCTACTCTTGTAAGCCTTTCTAGTAGAAGCCTTATGGAATGTAGCAAAATATGACGGATGGGGGGAAGAGAGCCTGGGCTGTCTAGCAATTAGCAGAACTGGAGAATTCACATGGTCAGTTTGCAGCCTGTTAAGTCTGGATGGGTCATGCCTGTTGGGGTGAAACAGGAGGTCTGGAGTTGGATCCAGAACCCATGGTGGATGTAGAAGATGAGGCCAGATGAACAGTAACAAAATTTGATGAAGCCAAAAGGGAGTAATAAGGAGAACTGTCCTCTTCAACTGAACTGCCTTCTGAAGAAATTTTAGAATTAATGGTAACAGTGGAAAGGCATACTGGAGTCCAAAGGACCAATCGTGAACTAGAGCATTTCTCAGTGATTCCCCAATGGAGGGATCAGGACAAAGAACCTGCTGCACTTGTCGTTGAGGGGAGAGACAAAAAGTAGCACTGCTGGCTGAATGGAAGAGAGTGCCCATTGCCAGACTCTCATATCTTCTTGACAGAGGGGGTAAGATCCAATTCCCCTTGTTTGTTGATGTACCAGACTACTGTAATGTTGTGCATCTGTATGGCAATTAATTTGGATGGGAAACTGTCTTGAAAGGCCTGCAATGCTAGGAGGACCGCTCCTATCACCAGGACATTGATATGCATATTAGCCTCCTCATGGGGATCAAGTACCTTGGATTGTCCTTGCCAAGTAGTGCCCCCCCCCCAACCTTGGAGGCGTCCATGGTCACTGTGGCCTTGGGGTGGGGAGGAACAAGGGGACAGACTTCGTGGACCTGGTTTGAATGAATCCACCAGTGAAGATATTTTCTCCATGCTTGAGTGATCTTGACTGGCATGCATAACAGATACTGGAGAACAGACCATTGAGTCAACAGAGTCCATTGAAGATTTTTCATATGGAACCTGGCCAACAGGACAAGGGTGACAGCAGCTGCCATAGACCCTAAAGCCTCTAGTATCAATTGAGCTGAAAGGGATGAATTATGAATCACTTTCTTGACTTGGGACCGCACAGTGTCTATTCCAGTGCAGGGAAGAGAAGCTATTTGGCTGTCTGTGTCCAAACCCAAATAAACACCTATGAACTCCAGACTCTGTTTTGGGGTGTTGAGATTTGTTGTACCTGACTGTTATTCCTAGAAGGGAACACAACTGGAGCAAGTAGTCCCTTGCCTGTATCAGTTGATGTCTGGTTGAAGCAGTAAGGAGCCAATCTAGATATGGAAACACCCGGAATCCCAGCAGTCTCATGTGAGCTAAAAAAACTGGCATGCATTACCCTGGGGGCTGTGGTGAGACCAAAGGACAGTGCTCTGAAATGGTAATAAGTGGCTTCCAGCCAGAAGCGTAGGTGCTCTCCTGGAGCATCTGTTCATTTTGATGAGATAGTATGCATCCTGAAGATCTATTCAACACACCCAATTGTCCATCTACAGTAGGAAAGTACAGTTGTGTACCTACCATAAATGTAGATGTTCGAGTGTATTCACTGTTGCAGTCATTACAACTGGGTTATCCTGCTGGCAGGCTAGCCGCAGTCGGCCTGAATTCCAAAGTCTAGGTCTGGCGTCGGTTGCTGTCACCTCCTCCCTGGCGTCAGTGTGCCATGGGTATAAAAGATGCAGCTGACGCCATTTTCTTCAGTTTTTCTTGCCCCAGATGTCAGGTGCCCCCAAAAGGGTAGGCTAAAAATATGTCAATAAGCATACATGCACTAAGTAACAAGTTTCCTTCATCTACAAGCAAATACACCACATAGGTTGTATAGAAATAGAGAAGAACAGTTAAGGTCCAGCAAAGATAAGGGGGATGGTGGGTGGGTAACCTGGGCTGCAACAGTGAATACACTCGAACATCTACATTTATGGTAGGTACACAGCTGTACTATGTTCATTGTGTTTCACTGTTGCAGTCATTACAATTGGGTTGAATCCCAAAGCTAAGGTTGGGTGGCTGGAACTAAATAGAATTAGGAGTGGCTATGAGGCCCTGCAGAACTGCAGTGGCAAAGCCTGCCCTGGATTTTGAGTAGAGAGGCAAGTGGTAGTACTTTGTAAAAGTGTGCACTGAACTCCAGGTTGCAGCCTCTAAAATGTCTTTGGTTGGTACTCCTCTGAGGAAGGCTGCTGAAGTGGCAGCTGCTCTGGTTGAATGTGGCCTAATGCCCTTAGGCACTGATTTGCCATGTTGAGAATAGCATAGACGAATGCAGTGACCTATCCACTTTGAAATAGTCTGCTTTGAGATAGCCTTTCCTTGTGAACCTGCAGCATATGCTACCAGTAATTGCTCAGTTTTTCTGAAAGCTTTGGTTCTGTCCAAGTAGAAGTGCAGCTGTCTGTGTATGTCCAAAGAATGCAGAAGTTTCTCACCCTCATTCTGTGGGTTTGGATAAAAGGTAGGCAAATGAGTAGTCTGGCTGAGGGCCACACTGGACACTACCTTAGGCATAAAAGTGGGGTTTGTCCTTAGAGAAACCCTATCTGAATGGAAAATGATAAAAGGTTCCACAGCCATGAGTGCCTGTAGCTCTGAGACTCGTCTTGCAGAGGTTATTGCTAGGAGCAGAGCTGTTTTCCATGATAAAAATTTTATATCAGCTGTAGCGGCTGGCTCAAAAGGAGGCAGAGTGAGGTTTTCCAAGACATAATTGAGGTCCCATGCAGGCATTGGTGATCTCCTTGGAGGCCGTAAGTATTTGGCTCCTCTGAGGTACTGCCTTAATAATGGATGAGACAAAAAAGGTGGCTCTGTATTGTAATGAGCTGAAATGGCTGAAGCATGAATCTTAATTGATGAAAAGGATAGGCCTTTGTCCAGCATCTCAGTTAAGTATTGTAAAATCTAAGGAATATTTGGTACAATCATGTCAATTCCTTGTGTCTGGTTCCAAGCACAGAATCTCTTCCATTTTTCTGCATAAGATTTTCTGGTACTGGGCCTCCTGGCCTCCAAGATAACATCCATAACCGCTTTAGAGAGAGGAGTGTTTTGATTAACTACATTATCCGCCATGCTGCCAGATTTAAGGTCCTGAGTTGGCTGTGCAGGATCTGATTGTTTTGTTGGGTCAGTAAGTGAGGAATCTGAGGTAATGTCCATGCTGGGTATTGAGTCAAGTTCCTTAGGATTGGGTACCAGTGCTGGCAGGGCCAGTCTGGAGCAATCAGTATAATTTTTGGCTTCTCTTGTCTGACCTTTAGGAGTACCTTGGGGTGGAGAGGCAGTGGGGGAAAGGCGTATACTGTTAAGTTTTTCCAGCTGAAAGATAGAGCATCCACTTTCCATGCTTGCTTGTGATAAGTCCTTGTGCAGAATCTCTGTAGTTGGCAGTTGTGAGGGGAGGCGAATAGATCTATGTCCGGGCATCCCCAATTCCTTGTTATCATGTTGAAGACTTGTGGATCCAATTTCCACTCGTGGGGATCCATGAAGTTTCTGCTTAGTTCATCTGCCAGAGTATTTATCTTTCCTGGCAGGAATTGTGCTTGCAGATGTACTTGGTAAGTAAATGCTGTGTCCCACAAAGTCATGGCTTGTCTGCAAAGGTGGTAGGAATGTGTGCCTCCCTGCTTGTTTATGTACCACATGACTGTAGTATTGTCCGTCTTTATCAGTAGTTGTCCTGGATATAGTAGATCCCTGAAGGCTGTCAGGGCATTCTGAACAGCTAGCATCTCTTTTTGATTGATATGTAGATGCATTTGGATTGCGGGCCATGAGCCCTGAATACATCTTCCTGCCATGTGGACCCCCCAGGCATAATCTGATGCATCTGTTGTCAATATTTGCCTGTCTGGGGGTATGGTGAATGGCTGCCTCTTGTTGTGGTGACAGGCCTTTGCCCACCATCGAAACTCCTGTTGCAGGCAGGGAATGAGTGTAATTATTGTTTCCAGGCTGTGGCAATGTTGAGTCCAAACACTTTTTAGACACCACTGTAGTTTCCTCATATGCAGTCTTGCTTATGGAATTAGCAGAATGCAGGATGCCATGAAGCCCAAAGCCTGCAGAATTTTTCTTGCAGTTAACTGGGTGTTTGTTGCCAACCTTCTGAAATAAGTAGTCAGTTGCCTTTGTTTGTCTGATATGAGATAAGCCTTCTGGGCAGTTGTATTTAAGCTTGCACCCAGTAATATTATCTCTTGAGAGGGTACAAGTTTTGATTTCTTTTCGTTTACTATGTACCCTAGGCATGTTAATAATCTTTTTACAAACGCCAGATGCTGTAGTAGTATGTCCTTGTTCTCTGCTTGAATAAGGCAGTCGTCCAAGTAAGGATATATTTGTATTCATCTTTGTCTGCAAAATGCAATTACTGGTGCCAGGCATTTTGTGAAGACCCTGGGCACAGTAGATAAGCCAAAGGGCAGTGCAGAGAATTGGTAGTGCATTGAGCCAGCTATGAATCTGAGGTATCTTCTGCATGATTGTCTGATTGGGACATGCAGTTATGCCTCTTTTAGGTCTAAAGTTACAAGCCAAACCTTCTTGCCCAGCATGGGCAGAAGCTGCTGCAAAGTCAGCATTTTGAATTTTGGAATATCCAGATATGTGTTTAGAATAGATAGATCCAGTACTGGCCTCCAGGCTTTGTCCTTTCTGGGCACCAAGAAAAGTCTTGAGTAAAATCCTTGTCCCTGCTCTTGCTGTGGTACTTGCTGAATGGCCCCCATGTCCATGAGGGATGTAACTTGTTTTTGTGCCTCTGCCCACTGATTTTTTGGCAGGTCTGGCATACAGTTTGGCTTTGGCAGGGTGTGAAAGTGGAACCTGTAACCTTGTGACACTATGTTCAAGACCCATTTGTCTTGGGTGATTAGGTGCCAGTTTTGAGAAAAAAAGTGCTAGTTTTCCCCCTAAAGGAGCTGCCAGTAGATAGGTGCTTGGCGCAGGCAGGGGAAAGTCATTGGGACTGCTTTTTGTATGGCTGTGACCAGACTTCTCCACTTTTGGAGGTAGAAGCACCCCATTGTTTAGACCTGTATGAGTCTTGGGGCTGGGATCTGCCTCTAGGGCATCTGTATCTGCCTCTTTGTGGCCTGTCTGACACTGGAAAGGAACAATTCTCTGTAGGCCAATGTCTGCTAAATCTTGGAGGCTGTACCTGTAAGAAATCCTTGACTGTCTACATAGATTTGGCTTTGTCCTCCATTTTCTTCAACACCTCTTCTGCTTTAACACCAAACAAGGTTTCATGCTGTAATGGAGCATCTAGTAATTTTGCTTTAACATGATCAGGCAGATTCTGTTCCTTTAACCAAGCATGCCTCCTAATGACAGAACCCGTAACAGCGGCTCTGCAGGAGGACTCCAGAGAATCAAAACCACATTGTAAAGTATGCTTCCCAACTTGTTCAGCTGCATGCAATAAATCCTGCATTTCTTTATTTTCTGCACATTCAGAATTTGTCGACATTTTCTGTTTAAGCAGTGACATTATGTATTGCTGATATTTAAGCATATGAAACTGACAATTTAAAGCCCTTATAGCCAAGGTAGCAGAAGTGTAAAACTTTTTACCCCATCTGTCTAGTGCTCTGGAATCTCTGTCAGAGGGGGAAGGGGTTTTTGCAGTGGAGGCCTTGACCCCCTTGGGGATAGTTTCTGGGTCAGCAGCAGGGTTTTTAAAAATAAATTTGTGGGAGTCTGGAACCCTGTAGTATCTGTCTGGCTTAACAGGAGCAGGAGGTAAGGAGTCAGGAGTCAGACTGGACTCTGAAAATACATCATCTACAATGTCTAGCACAGGTGGAATAGCAAGGGGCCTGTGCTGAGGCAGTAAAAGAAAGTCTCTGAGCCTTTTCTTAGATTCTGAATAGTCTTGGCTCTCCCAGTGGAAATGCTCCCTCATGGTATGCAGTGTTTCCCCAAAAGAATAATCCTCAGGTAGAGAAGCTGAGGGGATAGTTTCTTCAACATCAGAATCCTCATAAGGAGGAAGAGAGTATTGCTGATCAGAAGAGGAATCAGATGAAATGGAAACCTGATCTGAAGATTCATATTCTATCTCTTGCTTAGGCCTCTTGTCAAGAGGGGGATGAGAACCCCTGATCAAAACGATCAGGTCTTCGGCCATTTTGAGCATCTGTTTTTTAGGCATGGAAGCTTGTCCATGGGGCTGTTGTACTTGTTTCCTTGTCTTTAAAACTGCTTTAGTCTATGCCTTTGAAGCTGAAGTTGTTTTAACATATAATTGTGTAGGCCTGAAAACGCCCTCAGAAGCCGATGCCTGCTCAGCGGCTCCGGACCCATCTGAGGGAATGGTTTCCGAAGGTCCAATACCTTGAGTTTCTGTAGGCCTGGTTGACTCCACGTGGGAATTGGTATCAGCCTGTGGTTCTAAAGTAGTGGTCATCAGGGGCTGCGAAAGCGCCTCACGGAGAACCAGCGACTGGCCTAGAAGAGGCCTCGTCGTCAGTTTTGGACTTCGGATGCCTGTCCTTTTCTTTTTCTTTGCATTTTTTGTAAACTCCAGTAGTCGGCTGTTCCGACGGCATTATATAATTAAATCGGCTGCCAAAGTAATGAAATGCAAAGTCGAACCGACACTTAATAATGCGTAGGTTAAATCTAGCACAAAACCGACAACTAGCAATGTCGTGGTCAGGGCCTAGGCAAGGAATACAGTAAGAATGAAAATCCTTATGAGGTATTTGCTTCCCACAAGAAATACAATTATTAACTTTTTCTGACATCGGTCTGGAGCAAGAAAAAAGTTTCCCCAACAGGGTACTTAGCTTTTAATGAAGACTTCGCATCTGAAATTCGAACTTGAAAATCTCAGGAGTTGGCCGACCAGCACTTGCGAACTGCTTTTGCTTTGGGCACCGCGCAGCAAGAAAGACTGAAGAAAATGGCGTCGGCTGCATCTTTTATACCCCTGGCACACTGATGTCAGGGAGGAGGCGACAGCAACCGACGCCAGACCTAGGCTTTGGAATTCAGGCCGACTGCGGGTAGCCTGCCAGCAGGATAACCCAATTGTAATTACTGCAACAGTGAAACATGATGAACATCAAAATGGACTGAACCATGACCATCCAAAATGTTGTATACTGCACAAACTGATTTAACTTGCTGAGATCCAAAACTGGTCTCAAGTCTCCTGTCATTTTTAATACTAAGACCAATCCTGAGTAAGTTCCAGACTCTCTCTTGTCTGGGGGGGGGGGGTACCTCTTGGATGATTTCTAGAGATGCTGCTTCCCTCTTACTTGGTGGAACATTGGGAACTTTCTTCAGAATTGTTGGAGGTGGTAGGGAAAACTGGTGTGGTATAACCTCTGGATATATTCCCCTGCACCCAAAAATATTTTGTGATAGCTAACCAGGCTCTCTGGTGCAGAAATAAAAGACCCCCGACTGCCTCCAGAGATGGACAGTCTGGCCTCCTTTCAGGAGCACTGATAGGGCCTATCTGAGAATCTCTAGATCCCTGGTTCTGTGGACCACCTCTACCATGAGGACAGCATCTTCCATTTGAGTTCCACCCTCCGTCCCTGGGGGAGCTATCTTCACACAACTCCTGGAAAGGACCCTGGGACTTCTTAAACCACATCTTTCTGCCACCTCCATTGGTTCCTACAAAAGGGCCTTTCAGGGGGGTAGAAAAATGTACATCCATAGCAGACAAGACCTTTCCCTCTTGTTCATACCTGGAGAGTGTGTCCTTAACCTTGGGGTCAAACAACAAAATCGGTCAAAGGACACATTGACGAAAAAAGTCTTAAATGGATCCATAAGATCTCATAAACACATTTAAGCACGTCTCCTGATGGCTATCTCTGAACCCACCCACAGAGAGGTACATTCTGCAGCATGGGAGATCAACCTCAAGGATGAATTTGAAATAGATTAGAGGGTGGCCAGCTGCAAGGAGATTCTATTCCCATCGCTGGAGGACATGGACCGAGAAAGAGATTTGGTAAGCTCCTTGATTAAATCTATTTGCAGTCTTGTAAAATCTGCCAAGTAATTCAACAGCCTCAGAGAAAAGGTAGCTGAAGCACAAAACATGCCTCCCAAATCTGTCCAACTCCCTGGACTCCCTATTAGGGGGAAGGACAAAAGAAGTCTGCTCTGCTTGTTACCTTCTTGTAGCTGCAGAAACAACATCAACAGGAACTCCCTTGATCCAGTACACATAGTCCTTAGGGGGGCAAGAACCTTGTCCGGAGTCTTAGGGACTGGCTCAATGGTGTCCGGCTTCTTCCAAGCCCACCAAGAAACTAAGTCAATGAGCTTGTTGGCTGGGGGAGGGGGGGGTCACCCAAGAAATAGATGGGCTAGACCCAAAATCCTCCAGGAACACCGATTCCTCTTGGGAGGGGGTATTGAAGACCAACCAGCTCTGTTTCAAGAGCTCCAGGACATCTCCAAAGGAGACTTTGTAACGTGGTGATATGGGGACCCATTCCCCCATCAAAATCAGTATCTGCTCAGTCCTGGAGCAACAGCAACCAACACAGAAATACTAAGCCTCTGGTATTCGGGTTGACTGAGGGCTACCCCTGGCAGGATAACCCAAATGTGATGACTGCAACAGTGAAACATGAAGAACATCTGGGAGAACTCCTATCTGTCTATGTCTGCTTATGAAAGGCTTCTAGAGGACCGAAGAGAAGAGACAGTGGAAGGAGGCCTAGAGTGCCTTTGAGGCAACTCGTCTAGGAATGGAAAGGAGAGCCTGGATGAGAAGTACCTGATGGAAGGGTATATATCTGAGGAGATCTTGTGCTTTGAGGTGTCAGATTCGAGGCCAATGGATCTGACTTTTTAGGACCTTGGCAGAAGGCTCCATTGAGGGACGTTCTGGAGACCTTTTCTGAGACTCCTTCTCCTTAACTTGAGGATCAACTTTATCTTTTTCAGACGTCTTAGGGGTTTGAGCCCCTGCCAGTGAGGAAGAGGATTTAGAGAGCAAGAGACCCTGCACAATCATCTTGTTTTTACAACCAAGCAACACCCTATAATTAAAGCCAGGGCAAATGTCACAGTCTATAAGGTGGGCCAGACCCAGACAATAAACAAATTCCTTGTGGGCATCAGAATTTGGGAAGGTTTCTCTGACATTTTAACAGAAATGTGCTACTTAACTATACCAACAGACAAACCATAAAACTTTATTATTTTTTTTTTAACAACAAATAGAAAAAAGGAGGGGAAAGGAGAAAAACTTCCAATGATGGTAGAAAAAGTACTCAAGGTTTACAAAGGACTATCAACAATGGTAAGAAAGAAGTACTGAAAAATGGTAACTTAGCTTTCTAAATCAGGAAAAATGCTAACAATAGTAAACTATGGGAGGGAAGAAAAATACAGGCAAAATACACAAAATTAATAACTCACAAAAACAATTTGAAAAAGAAAATCCCACGATTTAACCAAAAACACTTGAGCGTTAGGAATCCACATCTGAAACATACTAGCAGCAAACAAGATCTGAAGTACACTAGGTTGGCATGGTATTGTGGATAAAGGGACGAGCTTGAGAGTTCTAGGACCTGATGACCTGGAAAAAACAGCCAAGTCAGATCCAAGTCTTGGATCCAAACTCATCAGTTGAGGAATGAATGAAAATTACATCATCAGATTTTGTAGTACACAAAGCCAAACACCAAAGCAACAAGTATGCCAAACCAGTGTTAAAAGTTAGTTCTACAAACTTTAACCACTTAAATTGACATAAAATAATGTTTAACAGCAATTTAAACTATATTTTCTTGACAGAGAAAGTGATAGTAAATCTCCACTGTACATTCAAATAACTTTATTCACAATAAAATCTCAATCCAATGTTAACAACACACAGCAGTGCCATACATATAATAAATAATGTATAAATGCTGAAAAAATCCAAGTGCTGCAATATTTTCCTGTCAAAAGATGAAAAAAAAGCAGAGTAATAACAGAAAAGAGAGGAGAACAACACAGACCCTACTGTCTAACAGCATACATGCACACTGCCCCTCTGAAAGGAATATTGAAATCATCGTCGTCTCCCTTTTTACCATTTTCTAAATGGGATTGGAGTGTCCTGTCAGTTACTGCCATCTCTCTCTATTCAATGCTACTATCCTACCTTTTGACACTCACAGCTGACTGCCACAGGTGTTCTCTCAAACAATCCATCCACCTCTTTGCTGGACACCCTCATTTCCTCCTGCCTTCTTCCCGCCTGTCCCAAATCTTCTTCACCAAATTTTCTTCTGTTTTTCTGCCCATGTTCCCAAACCACCATCATAATCTGTTCTCTTTGACCTCTTCTGCAACTGGAGCTACTTTGGCTTCTGCTCTTATATCCTCATTTAATTGTCTGTCCCACAGTATGCATCCTACCACCCATCTCAGCCACTTCATCTCCATTGCCTCTATCTTCCTCAACTACTCTGCTGTCTTTACTACCCAGGTTTCTGTACTATACAGCTGTATGGGACGCACCACTGTTTTGTACACCTTGCTTTTTAACTTCTTTGGCATTCTTCTGTCATACACCATATCTGACACTCTGTGCCAGTTGGCTGCAGTTCCTCTGATTCTAGCTTTGACCTCCTCATTCAGAATTCCCTTCTCCTCAATTACCCCTCACAGACACTTGAAGTTGTTAACCTGTTCCACTATTTCCCCTTATATCTCAGTTCTCAGCTTATTCTGAGTTCTCCCATTTGCTGTCATTACAAGTGTCTTCTCTGTATTCAGTTTCATCCCACGTGCCTTCAGTTTAGAATTCCCTATCCTTTGCTGAAGTTCTTGTTTAGAGTCTGCCTGTAATGCCACATCGTCTGCATGCAACTTTGTTGATCTGTCACATCTGACCTGTTTGCTAATACAGTCCATCACCAGTATGAACAGCAGTGGGCTCAGAACACTGTACTTGAGTTACTGGGGTCCTTGTACAAAGCTTACATTAATTCTACCAATGTTTCTGGGACTTTGAACCACTGCAGGACTGCCCAAATCAGCTTTCTTGGGATCTTGTAATATGCTTTCTCCAAGTTTATTAATGTCCAGTTAGACTCTTTCCTCATTTCTAGCTTCTTATAAATAGTATATCTGAGTTTCTGCTATGCTATCACCAAGTAGCCCTGCAGACACCTGAGCCAAACTTTTGTATTTCCTTGTTTTATCCCTGTGTTTTCAGGTCACTTCGCCTCCAGAAAATAATTATATTTTGAACTAATCTCAATGCTAAATTATCTTCGGAAAGTTTAAAATTAATTTATAAAGACAGCAAAGGGGAAGGAAGAAGCTGTGTAGAAACCAACTATCTTAACGCTGCCAGAACCATTAGTAGTAGAGTAATCTCAAAATTTTATAAGAAAACTTGAAAGGAATACACAAATGGTGGTGTTTTTTGTACAGAGTCAAACTAAGGACACAATAAACATTTGAAAATGACAAACTGCAACATATGGAAAATATTCAGTTTGAAATAAAAATGAAAGTAACTATCAGCTCTCTTCAGGGTATCAAGTACAAAGCATTTTTTTTTACTTCAGGCATAAAAAAGCTATGCATTTCTGTATAAAATTACACTTTGAATTATTTAAAAATTGCACATTGATAGCCACATTTCTAAGATGGTACTTTCTCACTGCCTTTAGTGCTATTAATTTAAACGGGTCTATATTATATTGTCGAAACAGCATTACAGCGAATGCCGTTTCAACGACACATAAAGACCGAAATTCAAAAACAGCGAAAGCTCAGGTCAGCGACTTTTTTCCTAGGGTAAAGAAAATCGCTTAGCCTGAGCCGTGACATTGCCCTTTAGCCCAGTGTAGTGCAATCTCGGAGTTGGTATATTCAGTTAAAAGGGTGTGGGAGGCACAGCACCCCACACTGGGCGTGTGGTGGGCGAAGCCCCCCACTTTGAAATTTTTAATTGGTGTGTTGTGTATTGCTGGTCTACCGATTTTTTTCTCTAGGAAAAAAATCGATGACCTGGGGTTTCGCTGTTTTTGAATTTCGCTCTTTATGTGTTGTCGAAATGGCATTCGCTGTAATGCCATTTCGACAATATAATATAGACCCGTTCAAACAAAGACAAAGACTGAGTATCACAATGTTTTCCTTGAAACTTTTATAAAAAAATTTCAAAGTAATACAGAGATACTTGTGTCTAAAGATAAAAGACTAGAGACACATTGATCATTAGACACTCACAATTTGTAATATCTGGAAAGCATTCAGCTTCAAATAAAAACTTAGCTATCAGACCTTTTCAGAGCACAAATATAAAAGTTGTTTGAATAGTAGTTTTGACTTCAGGCATAAAAACAGTTACGTATTTCTGTACAGAGTGAGACTTTCTTTCTCTTAAAATGTTGTAGCATATTATAATACTTTTTTCATAGGTTCATAGGTTCATACTAGGCTATCTGCCCTGGGGCAATTACAAGCCTAGCCCGATTTTGTTTGGCTTATGCCACCCCTTGATTTCAGTATACTGTGCCCTTTTTAAGGTTTAGTTTACTGTGCCTCTGTCTAATAGTGACACGGAAGTAATCCCCTTACGATCCCCCATCCACTCATCAAGATTCTTCTTGAAGAGATTCAGTGAGGTGCTCTGCCTAACATGAATTGGAATTCTATTCCAGAGCGAAGGGAGCCTCTGGGTTACGAATCTGTCCCTCCAGCAAGTTCTATTTATTTCTGTGCTGAGGTTCAAGTCCCTCGAGCGTGTGGCTCTAAGGGATTTAGATTTACTGAGGTGGAGCATGTCCATTAATTCTGGATTGGACATAGCTTTATATGTCAGGCATAGATCGCCTTGAAGTAGGCGGTATGCAACTGAGTAGAGCTGGAGTTTTTTTAACCGAGCAGCATATGGCATCTGCTTGAGTCCCTTGATCCTCTTTGTGAGGTACTTTTGGGGTCTTTCTAATTGCTGCAGGTGTCGGGTAAGGTACATCCCAAAAGGGGCATTATATTCTATGATAGGCCTGATGAGGGATGAATAAAGGGCACAATTACCTCTCTTGATCTAGATGTGAATCCTTTCATGATGAGGTGGGCTATGTAGAAGGTCTTTCTAACCACTTTGGCAATGTGGTTGTCAAAGGAGAGATTGCTATCAACTTGGGTCCCCAGATCCCTAATTACTTTCTCTGTACTTAATGGGTTACCGCCTATGTGGTAATTTGTGGGCACATTGTTTTTGCCAAAGGGTATGACTATACACTTTTTGGCATTTAGCTTTAGACCATGGCTCTGGCACCAGTTATCCGTCTCTGTGAGACCTTTTTGAAGGATGTTTGTGTCAGCTGGAGAGTCTATTATGGCGCCCAGTTTACAGTCATCTGCGAACTTGGTGAGCCATAGTCCTCCCACGTTGGCCTGTACCTCGGAAAAGTATATACCGAACAAGAGCGGTCCCAGGACAGAACCTTGTGGGATGCCACTTGTGACCGGTTTCGAGTCTGACATGGCTCCAGCAACTCTCACTCTGTGGGTTCTGTCTTTGAGCCAGTTTGCGACCCATCTTGTGACATAGAGGTTTATATTTAAGCTGGATAGCTTATCTATGATGCCCGAGTGGGGTATTGTGTCAAATGCCTTTGCTAGGACCAGATAGGCTGTGTGGACTACCTTCCCTTCATCTATGGCTTTGGTGACTGTTTCAAAGAAGTTGACCAGGTTCAAAAGGCAGGATCTGCCCTTGAGGCGAAATTGGGTAGGATCTAGTGTCTGTAGGTCCCCAATGTCTTTGTTTATGAGCTCCATGATGATCCTCTCCATAGCCTTGCAGACTAGGCTAGTCAGGCTTATGGGGCGATAGTTTCCAGGGTCCGTAGAGGCTCCACCTTTGTGGAGTGGGACCACTGTTGCTGTACGCCATTCTGTGGGCACATATCCTGTAGTGAGGCTGAGATTGTACAGCTGTTTTATTTGAGGGGTTAGTTCTTCTTGGAGTTCATGTAGGACGCAACCCGGGACGCCATCTGGTCCCATGGAAGCAGTGTTTTTTGCTTTGGAGAGGGCAGCCTTCACCTGAGCATCAGAGATGTTTGAGAGGCAGCCCTCTGCTGGGATAGATACTTGCTCTTTTGGGGGGGAGGGGGTGGAGAAGTTTGCACTGAACCTGTCTGCCAGGATATTGGCGATGTCTGTGGGTTCAGTGTATTTTTTGTCATTTAGAATCAACTCAGAACAAGTCTGGGAGTTGCATCCCAGGTTCCTAACATAACTGAAAAAAGCCTTATGATTGTCTTTAGTGTCCTGTGCAATTTTTCTCTCGAAGCTGGCCTTGGAGGATTTTATGAGGGATCGTAATTTTTTGCTAGTACTGATCAGAGCTGCCTTCCCTATTAGGGATTTTGCTCTATCATGTAGTAGCTTCCTCCTTCTGTTGTACAGTTTATTTATGGCTGGAGTCCACCAGACTGGACGCCTGCCTTTGGATGATTGGGTCTTGGTTTTGTTTGGGATAGCATGATCCATGCATTCCTGGAGATGTCCGTAGAATGCGTTTATACAGGATTCTGCAGTTTGGGCCGTAGTTTCCACTGACCCCGGGGCCTTGAAGGATTCCACTTCAGTTTTGAGAAGTGAGAAGTTCGCTTTTGAGAAGTTTTTCACTGTGGTTTTCTGGGTTGGGGGTGGGGTCGGGATGTGGATATCCAGTGAAATTAATTTATGGTTTGATCTTACCAATGAGGGATATACTTCTGGTATGGAGCATAGAGTACCCATGTTTGTAATGATCAGGTCTAGTATGTTATCCCCTCTTGTGGGAGTGGTGACTAGTTGTTCCATAGCATTTGAGTTTATAATTTCCAGGAACCTTTGGGCTAAGGTGCTGGGGCTTGAGTAGTGCTCCCAGTCTATGTTTGGGTAGTTGAAGTCGACAATATAATGGTGTTTGGAGAGATCTTCATGTTCTCCAATGTTTTCAGGAAAGCTGAGTGGGATTCCTGACTTTGAGAGGGTGGTCTGTAGGATGCTATAAACTGAAAAGCAGTCTTGCCCACTGTTAGTTGCACATGGATGATCTCTGATACTTCGTGCAATGCCACTAACCTGGAGGTGTGGATATCCTTGATAAATATGGAAACTCCCCCTCCTTTTGTGGTTCTGTCTGGGTTTTGGGGCCGAAAAGCATGATATGAGGTATAACCTGGTAGTGCTGGGGTGCTCTCTGGAGCCTTGAACCAGGTTTCTGTCACTGCACAGATATCGATGTTCTCCATACTGAAGAGAGCTTTGAGTGCGTGCATCTTGAGGTTAAGACTTCTGGCATTTAGCAGCATTACCCTTAGTTTCTTGTTCCTTGTGCTGTCTATGGAGGTGGGTTTGACTTTTGAACCTTGCCTAAAAAAGGCACTATGGGGGTGGCAAGAGCCTTTGCCAATATCCAAAAGCCCAGTGGTGACAGGTGCAAGCCATCCCTAGCGAAGCAACGTGGCTTGTCGAGCATGTCATCCCAGGCTGACAGACACTGGATCTCCTTTGAAAGACACCAAAATTTTAGCCAACTGTTAAAATCGATCATTTTGTCTTTGTACTGTGGCATCACTCTAGGTGAGGGTAAGATGCTGCTCAAGGTCAGGGTCATACCGGCCTGGGCTACATGATCAGAGAGCTCCTCTATGTCTCTTTTCATGTAGTCCAGGGAGGTACGTCTCAGGTCATTCACACCAGCATGTACGATGACTGAGTCATATTTGTATTTGCTTTGGAGTGACCTGAGTGCTTGCGCTATGTGGCGGATCCTAGCGCCCGACAGGCAGCTCACTGTCACCTTCTCATTGTTCAGCGTGGTGAGCGGGACGTCAGTGTGTCTGACAATAGAGTCACCCATTACAAGAGTCTCAGGTGTGTTATTCAGCCTTAAGGGCTGTGGCTGCTTGGCACACTGACTTTGTGGGCTATGTGTTGTGCGTGTTTTGTTTTGGGGTAGCGTTTGCTTGGATGTCTGCTTTGGAGGTCTCTGTTGCTTAGGTAGATTTTTATTTAGAGCCTCTAAGTATGTTTTTGTGTATTTATGTGTTTGGTTCGCTGATGTGGTGGGACTATGTGATACTGGAATTGTGTTGTGTGAGGTTACCTTCTCCTCCTGACTGGTTTCACCAGTTTTGAGATGAGAGAGCTCAGCCTCCAGTTTGGCTATATGGTTGCATCTCTCACATATATTTGAACCTGTTTGGAGGAGGTTTAAAGATGCAGCTGTTCCTTCTTTTGCTACTGAATGTATGGGCACAATCTAACAATTTACCTCAAAACATTATCAGCACCAAAAGCACATCCAAATTCAAACAACTCCTTAAGGAACACTTCAAACTAGATGGCTATGCCCCTGTAGTAGGCCTGACTGATCTCTACTTGTACTTCCCTTTTCTCTTTTTACCTTATTAACATCTTTCCCCTTAAACTCCTTATCGCTTCCTCCTTTCTTCCCTCCCTTACCCTACTTTTCAATTTCATTATTCTCCTAGTGTTACACTGCCATTCTCATCCTATGCCTATTTACAACTCAGCGAGCTTCCAAACTACACTATACATGATTTTTCCCCCAATGAAACTTCATTAATATTACTAAATTGTTTAACAATATTTATATGGATATATTTGTCAAAACACTTCTGTACATGCTTGTCAAAATACTTTTGTAATTTTTTTTTACATATTTATGTTTGATAACACTTGTGTAAACTAATGCTTTTTTTGCATGTTTATGTTTATCAGCACTTATGTAAGCTTTTATAAACCTTAGTAACTGTGGAGTTTTTTCTCCCCGGGCCTCCACTGAAAACTGGTCTGCTTAGACTCAGTCAGACTTTCCCAGTAAACAAATGGAAATAAATAAATCTAAGGATATTTTACATGTAAAGATAACAGTACAACACCAAGGAGAATGTAATGACAGTAAACCCAGAAATACAGGTCTTCATTTACAGGGATGAAAAACAGCTAATAATGGTTAGCAATTGGGGCACAGACTCTTTGAAAATGTTCAGTAAGAAAGGAGAGTGAGACAGTTTAGTCGACAAAACTCAGTATTTGTAGCATTTCTTGTGTTTTGTAAACATTTAAGCTGGTGATCCAAGATGTATGTGCAGCTGTTGTTTTGGGAATACAGAACAAGCCAGTTAAATGGGAAGCATACCATAAATAGGAACAAGGGGTGGCTACTAAATTCTACACACTATTTTTATACTTCGGTTCAAATGCACCATGTGGAACATTGAACAGTGGAATCCTGACCCCCTCACAGTATACTCACCTGCCTCGTGTTTGTCCATTCCAGCACTTGTCCTCATTCGTCAGATCTGCAGCCACTCTGTCATCATTACAGAGGGTGTAAGGAAGGGAGACCCAAAACTTCTTCATAGCTTTTAGTTTGTCCTTGACATCTGCAATCTAGTGGATTAAAGATAAAAAAAGAAGTTATGTCTTACCATAACATTCCATCTGTGTTGTTCATCTTCTTTCATTCATCACTGATGGGTTCGGTTCTGAGCCCTCGGAACAGAGTTGGCCTTTTTACCAAGCTTGCGCCAGCCAAAAAACTCTCGAGCTAAGTCTCTACCCCGAATGTCATTCTCCCTGTTACCTCAGATCGAGTTTGCTAGAGAAAAAGAAGTAAAGCTGTGGCCACTTCTGCTCAAATACCCTAAGGCACCACTTAGACCCAAAGCATCCCCCAGGAGCCTTTGGAGGGGGAAGAAGGGTGGGAGGTGATGAATGAAGAAGATGAACAACACAGATGGAACGTTATAGTAAGACATAACTTCTTTATCTGATGTTGTTAATCTTCTTTCCATTCATCACTGATGGGAGAGAATCCCAAGCTACTTGAGAAACCTGGGTGGCCCTTATGGAAGAACATTCCTGAGTACCACTGAGCCGAACGCAGCTCTTCCTCTGGAGACCAAGTCCAACTTGTAATGATTGATAAAGGTATGAAGCTGTTGGGCAGATGTCATCCATAGAAGCCCTGGAATGGAATGCTATAGATATTGCCATAGATCTAGTGGAGTGAGCTTTAACTTTTGGGATAGGTTCATTATTGAGGGAATAGATGAAATGTATGCAGTCCTTTAGCCATCTTGATAATGTAACCTTGGAAACAGCCTCTCCCATTCTGGGCCCAGAAAAGGAGATGAAAAGCTGTTTAGATATACAGATAGATTTGTTCCTTTCTAGGTAAAATCTCTATTGTCTATGTACGTCTAGGGAGTGAAGGCAATACTCTTCGCTACCGGCAAAATTCAGAAAGAACACTGGTAGGTCAATGGTCTGGTTAATGGTGAATTCAAAAACAACTTTGGGAGGAAAGGATGGATTCGTCCGAAGTGATACTCTGTCTTTATGAAAGCCCAGATATGGCCTCTTGATACAGAATGCCTGCAGCTCTACGACTCTTCTGGCAGAGGTAATGGCTACCAAGAACAAGGATTTCCAAGACAAAAACTTTAGGTCACACTTTGCAGCAGGTTCAAAAGATTTTTGAGTTAAAGACTGAAGGACTAAAGTGATGTTTCATGGTTCCAAGGGCTGTCTGACAAGAGGCTTGATATGAGAGGTACCCTTGAAGAAAGCCTTGCAAAGGCATAAAGAGATAAGAGAGGTGCCATCTATACCATTGTGGAAATTGGAAATTGCCACTAGATGTACTCATACAGTAGAGCCAGAGGCTCCATTATCAAAAAACCTAGCCAAGTATTGAAGCACTGCAATAACTGGAGCCAAATACAGGTCTAGCATATTATCCTTGGACCAGATGGAGCACCTTTTCCATTTATTCTGATATAGTCTTCTGGTGGATGGTTTGTGAGAGGCCAGAATGATGTCTTGAACAGGTGAGGAGAAATTAGCTTGCCTGACGACTAGAGGAAGTGGATAAACCAAGCTGTCAGCTTGAGACTGGACAGATTCGGGTGACAACCCTTGGGGGTGAGTAATCAGATATGGTAGAAGCTCCAGAATCCACAGTGGATATACTAGGTGAGGCCGAAGGAAGAGGAACCAAACTTGTCAAGGCCAGAATGGGGCTATGAGGATCACCTTGCATCTCAACCGAAGAGCTTTCTTTAGAAATTGTGGGATCAGATGAATGGGAGGATAAGCGTAAAGAAGTCCAGTGGGCCAATCGTGGACCACAGCATCCCTTGGTGACTCCCCCTCCAGGGGAAGTATGGCAAAATAGCTGCTGCAGTTGTTGTTTGATGGGGAGGCGAAAAGATCACAGCAAGGCTGGCCCCAGTGGCTGAAGATTACTGATGCCACCTCGGGGTTGAGGGACCACTCGTGAGGCATGAGGATGCACCTGCTCAGTTTGTCCGCAATCCCGCTGGTGCTCCCTGGGATATGCACTGCTATCAGAAAGTGGTCAGAAGCTATCGCCCCCTGCCAAATTCTCATGGCTTCTCGACATGGGGGTAGGACTTGGTTCCCCCTTGCTTGTTGATATACCAGAACACTGACATATTGTCTGACTGAATCACAATTGTCCTGGAAGGGAGAGCCGAATGGAAGGTTTGCAATGCTAACAGCACAGCTCTATGTTCCAGAACACTGACATGCAGGTGGGCCTCTGAGGTGGACCATGTGCCTTGGACAGTCTTTCCCTGGAAATGGCCCCCCCACCTAATCAGGGAAGCATCCATGGTCACAATGGCTATGGGCTGAGGGGATTGAAATGGACGACTCCAAAGTTCTACATCTGGCCTCATCCACCAAAGCAGGTTTTGTTTGCAGGAGCTGTTTATTCAAATCTGGTAACTGAGGGGGTGATAGTTTGGGAACCACTGACACAGAAGGAGCCACTGCAGAATTCACATACGTAGCTTTGCTAGAGGCATTATTGGGATTGACAGTGCTATAGAACCTAGGGCCTGAAGAACTTCCCTTGCAGAGACTCTTGTCTGAGAGAGCACCACCCGGAGTTGAAGTCTCAATCGATGGAGTCTGGGAATTTGGAGTGATACCAGACAGGACTGAGTATTGAACACTGTTCCAATGAACTCTATTTGTTGTGCAGGGGTAAGGTTTGATTTCTCCCAATGTACTGTTAATCCCGACAATTTTGCCAGAGAGGGAGTATAATGCAGTGCTGTTAACAGAAGATGCTTGGTGGGGGCGGTAAGGAGCCAGTTGTCCAGATATGGAAACACCCAGAATCCTTTTAGTCTCGTGAGCTGTTACCATTGCCATGCATTTTGTGAACAGTCTGGGGCCTGTAAAGAGACCAAACGGCTGGGCACGGAATTGATAATGACTGGCTCCTAGCCAGAAGTGAAACAGACTCCTGGAGCGTTTGTCCGTCTTGATGTGGTAATATGCATCCCGGAGATCTATACAGCACATCCAATCGCCTTCTCTTAAAAAGGGGAGAATGGACTGAACCATGACCATCCAGAATTTGGTTTGGGTGACAGACTTGTTTAAGCTGCTGAGATCCAAAATGGGTCTCCAGTCCTCTGTCTTTTTTGGCACCAAAAAGAATCTCGAGTAAAATCCAGATCCTCGCTGGTCTGGTGAGACTGGTTGGATGACTATTTTTTTGAGACAGCTTTATAATCTCCGAAGCTGCTTCTTCCCTTTGACTGGGTGGAACGTTGGGAAGTTTTCTTGGAAATTTTGGCTGACAAGAAAGGGGAATGGTGTAACCTCTGGTGATGACACTCTGCACCCAACGATCAGTGGTGACAGATTGCTAGGCAGCTTGGTGCAGAGAGAAACAATCCCCAACTGCTTCCAGAGGTAAGCAATCGGGCTGCTCCTCAGGAGGGCTAATAAGGCTGTCCAGAGAAAGAATCCCTGGTTATGAGGACCCCCTCTGCCTCTATAGGGGCATCTTCCGAATTTGTTACCCCTTCTGCATCTGGGGATATCATCACTACATGCAGCATGGAAAGGACCCTGAGATTTCTTATGCCACATTTTTCCACTCCTCTGATTCCTGCAGAAGGTACATTGAGGGTTGGAAAACCGTAGGCCTATGGCAGACAGGGTCTTTCCATCTTGCTCACACCTGGCTAGCGTGTCCTTCACTTTGGAGCCAAAAACGGATGAAGCTTCGATGGGAACATTCATAAAGGAAGACTTGAAGGGATCCACAAGGTCACAAATGCGCATCCAGGCATGACACTTCATAACAATGGCCAAACCCACTGCTCTAGCTGCCCTCATGGGTGAGTTGGATATTGATTCCAGGGTTGCAAGCTGCAAGGCCACTTTGTCCTTGACCTCATCAGACAACTGTCCTGCGAGCGTCCCAGAGAGTTCGGAGATCAAGTCCCTCTGGAACCTCGTAAAATGTGCCAAATAATTCAGGGACTGAATAGCAAAGGTCCCTGATGCAAAAACACGCTTCCCAAGTCTGTTCACTACCCGGAACTCCCTGTTGGGTGGTGGACAGCGGGACTTGCTTCAGCCAAGTCCTTTTTCGTGGCCACCGCCACCACCATAGCATCAACTGGTAACCCTTTGGACCAATGCGGGTTCTCCTCGGGAGGGGAAAGAATTTTGTCTAGTCTCTGAGGGATCACGTCAATGGAATCAGGGTTCTTCCAAGCACGCTGCACGATGAGCTGGACGAGCTTGTCGGTAGGCGGGGTCACCCAAAAGGTAGAAGGTCGGGTGCGAAAAGCCTGCAGGAATACGAACTCCTCAGACGAAGGGTTGGAGGGCTTCCAGTCACCTCTCTGCTTTAACATTTCCCGGATGTTTCTAAAGGAGACATCATCAGGAGGTAACTGTGGGGACCCTTCATCATCATTGTAATCCGTGTCTTCCATTAAGGACTCCTCAGGCAACTCCATGTGCTTCTTCTTGCACATCTTCTTTCAAGGAGGCTATTCAGTGGGGGTCTCTGAGGAGGACATGGAAGAGCGGGTACTCTGAATAGGGATGTCCTGTGGCTTCTCTGTCCAGTGTCCCGGGGGGGTGGTCTGTGACAGCTGTAACTCAGGGGGAGAAAACTGGGGTTCCGAAATCAAAGGAGTGCTGCCTGAAGCAAGAGCCCTCTACATTGTACGGAAGGCAGGCCCGCCCAAAAAGGGATGGGAGCCCGGAACAGAGAAAGACAACCTCTGGACCGGGGTCACACCCTGTTCCGACGAACCCACCCCCCATGGATGGAGCCTCAAGCAGGATCGGCATGGACATGGCTATTAGTGCCTAGGGTGGAACCTAGGAGAGCAGTGGCTTCGTACCCCGGGCCGATGCTCCTGTCCCCCAATCCCCAGATTGAGGAAGGACCAGTTCAGCGGGAACCGAAGACCAAAGGGACAAACTAGGAGCTGGAGTGAGATGTATCATAGGCGCCAAAGTGATGGGTTCCAAGCAGGATGTCGGAGCAGAAGGCTTCGGAACCAAGACTGTCGAAAGAGGAATGTAAGATGGAGTCCGTGGATAAGACAACCCAAGTCCTGCAGGTGGATGGGTCTTAGAAAGTGAAGGGATCCCCCTAGCTAACAACATCTGGACTACAAGATGCCGACGTCATGTTCCGACAAGCTCCTAGTGGATACTCTGGATGGGGAGTCAGGACGTTTGATGAAGGGGTTATATGCTTGGCCCAGAAATGGATCTACGGAAGGGGAGTATCAGGTCTGTGGTACAAGGTCTGCCGGCACCAAAGTCGCTACTTTCGAGACCGGAAGTAAAGGGGTCAAATCCAGTGATGTCAGTACAACGCTCGCTGCTGAAGTGGCACTCAGTGCTGAAACGGTCAATTCCAAAATGGAAGCAAATGGAATAGTCGAAAGTGTGTTCTGAGCCGAAGTGGCCACAGGTCGACATAGGCATAGTAAGGTGTATGATCGGTGCCGAAGGGAGCACCAGTGCCAAAACAGGCGGCGGTATTAAAGGTTTCGAGATGGTCGGAGCTGAGGAAGATGGAGATGTAGAGGCAGATTTATGCTCCGAAGACAACTTTGGGACCTTTGATTTCCCAGGCTTACTCTGATCACCCGATGGTGAAGAAGGAACAGAGTGGGATCTCTTTTTGTCCTTAGTAGGAGGGGTTGAGACCTCCATCACAGAAATGACCTCTGAGAAGGGAGACTTGAGTAACCTTTTCAGAATGAGTTTATTTTTGCACTCGTTAAGAGTGCATTGACCGAGGAAAGGCCATACCAACAGTGGTACTTGAAAGTTTATCAACGGTAACAATGGGTAGAGAGGAGAAAACAAGGTTAGACAGAAGAAAAGACACTGGAAATACTAATTGCTTAATAAAATACGAAGATATCCAAAAATTTTCACAAAGATATCAAAAAAGTTCCACTTAGCTGAGAGCTCGGCTGAAATGCGGCTTTACAGCTAAGCGACAAACAAGATCTGGGGTAACAGGGAGAAGGGCATTCTGGGTAGAGACTTAGCTTGAGAGTTTTTTGGCTGAAGTGAGCTTGGTGAAAAGGCCGACTCTATTCCAAGGGCTCTGAACCAAACCCATTAGTGGAAAGAAGATTAACAACATCAGATCATGAGTTACAGGAAAGACTAAATCGAGCAGACAATCAACATCTACCTCTAATTCTCAAATGGGCAGAAATGACAAGTGTTACATAACAACTTACTCACCCCTCTTTCTAATACATGAGGCAACACAACAAGCTCTTCATAACATGCTTTATAACGTTGTAATGGAGTGGGCAAACAAGCCTTTGTAGACAGATATGACCAGAAACTGCAAATGATCTCTTAACAATAATCTACAGATAAGGCTAATTCTTACTGTACCTTGGTGTTGGGAGACAGATAAAAATTCCTTCAGTTTTTATTCACTTTCCTTTTTTATTCAGCTTCTCAAAAACTTTTTCAGCTGGAGAAATGAAAAGGAATTCCTTGCCTTGTGGAGCATCCAGTAGTTCAGCCTTAACCTGATCTGACAAGGGCTGAGTCCTGTGCCATGCATATCTACAGATGACAGAACATGTGGCAGCTGCTCTCCAAGATGCATCTAATGGGTCACAGTCACATTTCAGGAAGTGTCTGGAGATTTATAAAGCTTCATTGGTTGTCTTCCTAATTTCCCTTGATATGGTTCTCTCTGCAATAAAGTCCATCTTAGCTACAATTTTGTCCTGGAGAGTTTCAAGGTACTTTATCATATAGAATTTGTAATCTAAAGATCTCACTGCCAGGATTGTAGAGGTGTAAGCGTTTTCCCCCAAGTCTGTCTAATTCTTTCCCTGTCATTAGGCAAAGGATGTCTGGTTGGACCCTTAGGTGCATCTTTTGAGAATTCAGTGGAGGCTACTAAAGGGTAGCCTATGGATTTTTTTAAAGGTGCTTGTGAGATTCAAGTGCTCTGTAAAACCTGTCTAGTTTCCCAGGAGCAGGAGGGTGAAAAACAGAATGTAGAACAATGTCTTCAAAGACATCATCCAGTACTATGTGTACATGAGGAATAGCCAGCCGCCTTGGAGATGGCAAACTTAGCAATTTCCTGTAATGGGACTGAGCCTGAGAAAACTGTTTGCCTTCCCAAATGAAAGCCTCCTTCATTCTATGCAGGAAATCATCAAAGGAAAGGTCATTGGGGAGACAGAAGAGAGGATGTCACTGTCTGAATATAGGTAAGTTTGTAGGTCAAGTACCCACAGTAGGACAATTCTTCCTCATCACAAGAGCTAGTGGAATCTGCATCTTCCTGAAAATCTACCTACTTGCTTCTTTTGGATAGGGAAACTTCAATAGCCGAAGTATAAAAAGGGTCTCTGGATTTCATCAAAGCCAATAATTCCTATGCTTTTTTAGGAGGTCTTGGGATTCAGTCTGAGAAGTGGTTGAAGATGAGGGTGAAGAAAAACAAGTGGTTTTGGTTTGGCTGTCCATTTAAAAGAGGTGACTTGAGGATGCAGTTGTCCGACTGACTTTGGTTAAGGTTTCCGTTGTCTAGGTAGACAGGTGTCTCTCCCTGAGACCCACAAAGTGGACATTGGAAGCTGAGACCTGCTGACAGATCTCAGACCCGAGCAACATGTGTATCATGGTAACACTTGTAGGTAAGCCGGAGACCATGATGGCCTCATGAGGGCTCGTTCCAGTGGGTGTGGGTCTAGGAGTCATGGACCAAAGGGCTGCAAAGGTGCCCCACCTGAGTCATTAGTCAACTTACAGACTAGACTTGAAGCTTTCTTGGTAGCATCAGGGTCCTTGTTTTCTTTGTCTTCCTGTTTCTTCGGAATGATGCTAGCCAATGGTTGAGTTTGCAGAGGCTCTGCAGTAGCAGTGGATTGTGACACCACCTGGGAAGCCAAAGAGGAAAACTTCATATGGGTGGCTAGTACCTTGGCCCTATAATTTAGGGTTTTCACAGAGAATTTTGCAAAGTTGGAACAATTAGGGAGGTCATGCCATGGCCTCAAGCAGAGCTGACAAAATGAATAAAAATCTTTATATGGGATTTGTTTCCCAAGCGTCAAGCAATGTTGACTTTTCTGAACATTAGATTAATAGAGAAATTTTCCCAGTGGGGTACTTATCTCATTGGAAGAAGAGGTTCTCTTGAATAATGAGCCAACCGATGGACTGCAAGCATTCTGAACACATTTGAAGTGCATCAGACTGCATGGCTAGAAAGAACTGAAGATGACATTGACGGATGCTCTTCTTATATTTAGATGTCTAGACATCAGTCATCAGACATCTGTCAGCTAAGAATAATGCAAAGACTCTAGAAAATGGGCAGGTCACAAACTTCTGCATAGCAGGAAGACCCAAGAATCAGTACTGCAACACTGACTGTGAAGAACATTAAGATGCAGATGCCAAGTAAAGTATGAAAACTTTTTCTTTGCCTACTGCTAGATCCATCCCTGCTGGTAAGATAGTCAGAAGAACTTACACTCCTGTATCCACTTATGTACCCTTGCTCCAACAGGTTTAGGTCATAAGCCAGATGTACAAGTGTATGGTAGGTTTCTGCCTTTAGTATGCTAGCCAGACATCTACTTTTACAGCAATATATTCACAGTACTGTACTATGTTCACTGTAAGGTAAGGATCATTGCTGCATTGTGATTTCTTAGCCACAGAAAAGTCAGAGAAGCATTTAGTTGTCTCATAAGGAGAAGGCACTTATAGCAGATCCTGAAGTACTGCAGTAGTAAATCCTACGTGCTCCCATACAGAAGACCCAACTTGCAATGTGTGGAGAATGTGTGCAAAACAAATTCAAGTGGGTGCCCCATGGATACATTTCTAGGGAAGACTGCTGTGATGGCTATTGTACTGGTAGAGCATCAATGAAACAGATCTCTCCATGTCTTTTTCATTTTCTCACAGCAAAAGTTAATACAAGTTGCTAGCATGGAGGCTAAAAGGAGCTGGTTAGACTCTGAGCTCCTTTGTCCTTGCTGTTTATCTGAGCTGCGTGTGTACACCTAGTAACTGCAACATCTGGAACATAAGACATATAGCTACATGGCCTAAGTGTCAACTCAGATATCACTTAAGACAACAACAAAGGTATAGCTCCAAAGGGGTCTATATTTAACCATTGAATAACATTTCCATCGAACGGCTTAAACGTCGAACCCTAACCATCGAATGTTCATTTTTTTCTACAGGGAAAGTAACTAGTTAGCAAACGAAACGCAGCAATTCAAACCTACCCATCCCCCCAACTATATATACCAACTCTGACATCGCACTACAGTCGGGGAAAAGAACAGATGGGGAAGTGCTAGCCAACTAGTTACTTTCCAATTCGCTGAAATGAAAGCTGCAGTTTTTCTTTTTCTATGTCATTCTTCCTCCATGTCTGGTAATCATCAAGCCTCCACCAATATGCCTTGAGCCCATTTTTACCCCATATTGGATATCCCCAGTATGGGAGGGGGGATCTGAGAAAAGGTCATTACGCAGGCAGATATGGTGGTGGTCTGTGCCTTCACCAGCATCTCAGCAATGAGGACTTTTCTATTAAGGCTCTACCTTCACCCCGATGGCTGAAGTTAACATCTATGTGAACATGGGTTGTTCTGTGCCTTCACCTTGCATGCACATGCTCTCGCCCAGACACTAAAAGGAATATCCCCATCTCGGGATTGCGAAGCCCACATCCCTCATCCTTGCAATGTTAGTGTCATGCAAGTCTCCATCTGCACGGTGGCAGCTGATCAACCAGAAACACAACTCTTCCTCACAAAGAAAGGTGAGCTGGCACTGGCTGCTCACCGCCATCCCTACCACCTGGTTCTTCCAGCACACAAGTTGCTATTTTAATTAAGATAATGTGGGCCACAGTCAGTGCTTTGTCCCTCTATGCTACTGCTAAGGGCGTTTGCTTTTTGTTTGTTGGACTAATTAGAAAGAACCACGACTGCATTTTCCATAGAGGAACTACTAAGTTGAGTTTGCCTTCACCTCTCCTTGCCTTCGTCAACACTATGGGAATCACAAGAAATGCTTAAAAAGATAACCTCACTTATGCATTTTTGTTTCAATACATGTTACAGAACTTCTTCAGCTGACAGCTCCTTCCTGATACTGACAGATTCATCATGGAAATTATGGAGCCCAGTGCAATGCAGACTGTGCATGACTGCGAATTGCATCACATTAGGAAAGTGTAACTCACCCTATCTGAGCAGGATGAGCTGCATTTCTCTAAGGTATGTCTATGAACTTCACCCCAAGACTGCACTTCCTACTCACTGACATTGTGCAAGTAATCGCAATGCCCTTTAACCTACTGTTGCTCCCCCCCTTACCATACTACTACTGCAAGAAGTCACTCCATTTTCCCAGCACACTCTTAGTGGCACATACCAGTCGATCAAGGTTGGTCCCTGCAGCGGTTGTTGGTTTCTCCTCGGGTGAGTAGGTTCTAAATCGCCTCTTTGTCTCATCTCTACTGGAGCGCTTGTCACGGCTTGGTGCTGGCCGTGGGTTGCCACATCCTTGAAATACCTATAGAAGAATGTAACAAAACATAACTTTTACTAACCTGCACAGCAGCACTTCACTAATGGCTTTGTGCACATTTATACTGCCCCTCTCAAGCATGCATACATGCATGCACACACACACACACACACACACACACACACACACACACACACACACACACACACACACACACACACACACACACACACACACAGATTCACATTTACCTTTTGATTATCAGACATCTACCAGTTTCTCTCTCTCTCTCTGTCCTGTAAACTTGGCTACATATTGCTGACGGTTTGTGGGCAATGGAGAAATAAGTTCATATGAAATGCCACTGCTCCAGCTAACAGACTTACTCTATAAATATAAGACGGGCAGTGACAGCAAGTTTTGGAAAGTCATACGTTACCATTTAAAAGAAGGAAACTGAAAAAAAAAAAAAAACTAATGAAGCAGTGAAACATTGTGGTTAAGGTGGGAACTGCAGCAGCATTTGTAAGCACTTACAATGTAGACTCAAAGCAGTACTAACACACCTTTCGGCCCCAGAACTTGGACTGAAGCTCCAAAGGTGGTGGTATTTCCATATTCATAAAGGATGCGCACACCTCCAGACTGGTAGCCCAACATAACGCATCAGAGTTACTTCAGGTGCAGCTAACACTGGGTAAGACAGCGATTCAGGTTGTAGCCTGCTATAGGTGCCCAACCATGTCCCAAGACTCACAATCCACATTCCTAAGTACCCTAGAGAATACTAGGGTCCAACCTAACACTCTCATACTGGGAAACTTCAACTACCCTTCCACTAACTGAGAAAACTACTCATATACCAATACACTTGCCCAACATTTCCTGGAATTCATTAATTCCTATGCCCTGGACCAGCTTGTTCTTACCCCCACTAGAGGTAGCAACATCCTTGACCTGGTCATTACTAACATGGGCGACCATTGCTCTACACCAATAGTCAACTCCTCCCTGGTTAGATCCGACCACAAACTAATCACCTTGGAAATATACACCCCCCCCCCCCCCCCGCAAAGGTAACCACCATGAAAAACTTCTCTAAAGCTAACTTTGGGCCCCTAAAACAGAGGTAGCCAACATCACGGCACCTATGCAAATGGAGAATAGTTGCATGACCGCAGAATCATACACCAATGCACTGTACGAACACATACACAAATGCATGGATCTTGTCATACCCAATAGAACCAAGACACTCTCCTCCAAAAAAGGAAGCCAATCTGGTGGTCCCCTGCCATAAACAAGCTCTACAACAGGAGGAGGAAACTGATGCAGAATAAGGTGAAGTCCCAAGACTGGAAAAACTCTTTTATTAGCCTCAACAAAAAGTTGAGATCCCTCATCAAATCCTCTAAAGCTAGTTATGAAAACAGGATTGCAGCAGATAGTAAAGACAACCACAAGGCCTTCTATAGTTATGTAAAGAATCTCCACGACAATACCCAGATTTGCTCCGAGCTACTGCACAATGGTACCTCCTATATTGAGCCAACAGACACTGCCAATATACTGGCTAACAGATTCAGTGCTAACTTTACCCTTCTCCCCCCAAAGGACCAATCACAATACCAGTAGATTGCCAGGCACCCAGTATTACTGTTGCACAGGTTAAAACAGCACTGTCCAAGGCCAGGAATACAGCTTCTATGGGACCTGACAATATCCTTGGGTGTGTTCTACATGAACTACAGAGTGAACTGGCACCTCACCTGTGTGCCCTGTTCAACCACAGCCTCATCTCAGGCTTTGTCCCTATTGAATGGCGCACTGCTACAGTCATACCTCTCCACAAAGGAGGAGTGATTACAGATCCTGGGAACTAACAACCCATTAGCCTGATGAGTCTGATATGCAAAGCCATGGAATGCATCATCATGGACCTAATAAACAAGGATATAGGGAATCTACAAACTCTGGATCCCACAAAGTTTGGTTTTGTGAAGGGTAGATCATGCCTGCTCAACCTAGTCAACTTCTTTGAGTCAGTCACCAGAGCTGTGGATGAAGGCAAGGTGGTTCATACAGCCTACCTTCATCTGGCCAAGGCCTTTGATACCATTCCCCACTCAGGAATCATAAAAAAACTCACTAAGCTAGGCATCAACCCCTATATCACTAGATGGGTTGCAAACTGGCTCACAGATAGAACCCACAGTGTGAAAGTAGCTGACTCCAAGTTAGACTGCCGACCAGTCACGAGTGGAGTCCCACAGGGTTCGGTCCTGGGTCCTCTCCTGTTTAGTATCTACTTCTCTGAAGTCCAGGCCAACATGAAGGGACTCTGGCTGGCAAAGTTCACAGACGAATGCAAGTTGGGAGCTATTATTAACTCCCCAAGTGATATTGACATCCTACAGAAAGGCCTCACTGAGCCCAACGACTGGTGTCAGAACCATGGCCTTAAGTTAAATGCCAAAAAATGTGTTGTCATCCCCTTTGGTAAAATCCCGGTTCCCATGAATTATCATGTCGATGGTAGTCCACTGAACACAGAAGGCGTTACAAGAGATCTGGGAACACAGGTTGACAGCAACCTCTCTTTTGACCACCACATTGCCGCTGTGGTCAGAAAGTCCTTCTACGTGGCACATCTCATTACTAAGGGTTTTGCATCCAGGAAGAAAGAGGTCATTGTCTCCCTCTACTCTTCCCTCATTAGGTCAATCATCGAGTACAATGCCCCATTTGGCATGTAGCTCACTAGACACCTGCAACAACTGGAGAGGCCACAAAAGTACCTCACAAAGTGGATCCTAGGTCTTAAACCCTTGTCCTATATGGACAGACTCAAAAAAACTCCAACTATTCCCTGTCTCATATCGCCTACTTAAAGCCGATCTCTGCTTGACTTACAAAGCCATGTCCTTTCCCAGCTCTTGTTAGAAATGCTACATCTAAAGAAATCTCAATCCCTCCACACCACATGCTCTAGAGACCTCTATCTCATTACCACAATCAAACGAACATGCTGGAGGGACAGGTTCATAACCCAGGGACTGCCCATGCTATGGAATTGACTTCCCATACATGTCAAACAGAGCAACTCACTGGTCCTCTTCAAGAGAAATCTTGATGAGTGGATGGGAAATAGAAAATTCAACCCGGGGATCACTCCACTGGCTCTACTCAACAGAGGCACTGGGAACTAAGGTCGGGTGGCACAATGCCAGGGTAATCCAATGGGCTAGGCTTGTAAAGGCTCCAGGGCCATTAGCCTAGTACAAACCTATGAAGCTATGAACAACTTGCATAAAGTACTACAGACAGAGGTTTTAAGAGAATTAAGCAGCCCATCAAACACCCAATTATCCTGAAAACAAATCTGTTAAACATTTTCTGAATTACAGAAGTGTTGTGTTTACAGGTACTCTGGCAATATAAGGGGAAACAAATATGTCACACTCTCTCTTTCCCACTGCAATTTACAGCAGGGGAAGGCCAGTGATGGGACCTTACTGTGGTTTGGCTGAGGGTCAGATTCACATACACAATGCAGATTAGAGAAGATGCAGGGAAGAGGAAGGAGGAAAGAGTGGTGGAAAGGGAAAGGTGAGTTAGGTGTGTGGTTTGTGGGATAAGGTTCTGCTTGAAGGAGCTGAAGGAAGGTGGAGAAAGTAAAGTTGTGTACACTTACCATAAATGTAGATGTTCAAGTGCATTCACTGTTGCAGTCATCACCTGTGGGCTATCCCTGCTGTGGTAGCCCTCGGCCGGCCTGAATACCAGAGTCAATGTTTTTCTGCGTCGGCTGCAGTCGCCTGTAGTCTGACGTCAGGTCGTCAGTGCAATAAAGCAAGGCAGACGACATCATTACATAAGTTTTTCTTGCCCTAACCCATCAGAGGTACAAGGAAATAAGGTAAAGTGGTCTTGGTGGCTAAGCCACCGTGGGAAGCTTATGTCCCCCTAGGGGAAGAGGACATAAGGGGGATGGAG
Source organism: Protopterus annectens (assembly GCF_019279795.1). Taxonomy (NCBI): domain Eukaryota; kingdom Metazoa; phylum Chordata; order Ceratodontiformes; family Protopteridae; genus Protopterus; species Protopterus annectens. Next base: position 739,764,084 of record NC_056739.1, read on the forward strand.
AGAGGGAAACCAGGACTGCAATAGTAAATACACTTGAATATCTACATTTATGGTAAGTGTACACAAAGTACAGTTGTGTACACTTACCATAAATGTAGATGTTCGAGTGTATTCACTGTTGCAGTCATTACATTTGGGGTTATCTGCTTGCAGTAGCCCTCAGCCGGCCTGATTAACAAAGTCTTGGGTCCTGAGTCAGTTGCTGTCCCATCAGGTCGTCAGGGATATAAAACATGCAGCCGACACCATTACATCAGTTTTTCTTGTCCCAGATGTCAGGTGCCCCCTAATGGGAAGCAATTAAATCTATAAATACAAGTTTATACCTCCAACAAAAAAGCAAACACACCAAAAAGCTTTTACAGCATAGTAAGTGAGAGTAGAAGTATAACCAAAAGAAGAAAGGGGGCTGGAGGGAGGATAACCAGGACTGCAACAGTGAATACACTCGAACATCTACATTTATGGTAAGTGTACACAACTGTACTATGTTCTTCGTGTTTCACTGTTGCAGTCATTATATTTGGGTAGATTCCCAAAGCTAAGGTTGGGAGGAGGAATTCGGATAGAAGTAGGACCAGCTATAAGGCCCAGCAAGACTGCAGTGGCAAAACCAGCTCTGGATTTAGTGAAAATTGGCAAATGATAATGCTTGGTGAAAGTATGTACAGAACTCCAGGTAGCAGCTTCTAGGATGTCCCTGGTAGGGATGCCCCTGAGAAAGGCTGTAGAAGTAGATGCAGCCCTGGTTGAATGGGGTTTGATGCCCTGTGGGTTAGGGTTTCCATGGTGCTTATAGCAGAAATGAATGCAGTGGCCTATCCATTTTGAAATGGTTTGTTTTGAAATAGCTTTCCCCTCTGTCCCTGCAGCAAATGCCTCCAGCAGTTGTTCAGATTTCCTTTGAGGTTTAGTCCTGTCCAATTAGAATCTAAGCTGTCTGTGCATATCTAAAGAGTGCAGTATCTGTTCCCCTTTGTTCTGTGGGTTAGGAAAGAAGGTAGGCAAATGAATGGACTGATTAAGAGCCACACTGGATACCACCTTGGGCATGAAGGAGGGACTGGTTCTGAGGGACACCCTGTCCACATGAAAGATGATGAAAGGTTCCACTGCCATAAGGGCCTGTAATTCAGATACCCTTCTTGCAGAAGTGATTGCTAAAAGGAAAGCTGTTTTCCAGGAAAGAAATTTTAAATCTGCAGTAGCAGCTGGCTCAAAAGGAGGAAGAGAGAGTTTTCCCAAGACAAAGTTAAGATCCCAGGCTGGAGTAGAAGCTCCCCTGGGTGGCCTTAAATTTTTGGCCCCTCTGAGGAACTGCTTGAGCAGTGGGTGAGAGAAGAGGGGAGGCTCTGTGCTATAATGAGCAGAAATGGCTGAGGCATGAATTTTGATGGAGGAAAAAGACAATCCCTTATGAAGCATCTCAGTCAAGTATTGTAGAATCTGAGGTAAATTGGGCACTGCGGCATTCATTCCTTGGGATTGGTTCCAGGCACAGAATCTTTTCCATTTTGCAGCATAAGATTTTCTAGTACTAGGCCTCCTTGCCTCTAAAATGATGTCCATCACTGATTTACTGAGGGATGGTAAAGAAGAGATTAGGTAATTAGCCAGGCTGCTAGGTTCAGGGTTTGCAGCTGAGGGTGCAGAATCTGGTTCTCCTGCTGAGACAACAGGGAAGGAGTCTAAGGCAGGTGCCATGGAGCCAAGCGTGACACACTGCACAAGAGTGGGTACCAGTGTTGGCGAGGCCAGTCTGGTGCAATTAAAACCATTCTTGGCTTGTCCTGTTTGATCTTTAGTAGTACCTTGGAGAGTAGAGGCAGAGGAGGAAAGGCATAAACTGATAGGTTTTTCCAGCTGAAGGATAGGGCATCCACTTTCCAAGCTAGCTTGTGGGGAATCCTTGTGCAAAATTTGTCCAGTTGATGGTTCTGGGGGGAGGCAAACAGGTCTATATCTCGGCTCCCCCACTTGCTTGTCAACAAGTTGAAAATCCTTGGTTCCAGTTTCCACTCGTATGGGTCCGTGAGGTTTCTGCTTAGTCTGTCTGCCAGTGTATTTAGTTTCCTTGGCAGGAATTGAGCTTGTAGATTCACTTGGTAGCTCAAGGCTGTGTTCCACAATGCCATGGCTAGTCTGCAGAGGGGGTAAGAATGTGTATCCCCCCCCCCCGCTTGTTTATGTACCACATGACAGTGGTGTTGTCCATCTTTGCCATCACTTGTCCTGGAAGAATGTGGTCCTTGAAGGCTGTTAGAGCATTCTGTACAGCTAACATTTCCTTTTGATTTATGTGCAGGTGCATTTGACTTGGGTTCCATTTGCCCTGAATACACTTCTCTGCCAGGTGAGCCCCCCCATGCATAGTCTGATACGTCTGTTGTTACGATTTGGGTGGCAGGGAGTAATGTGAATGGTAGCCCCCTGTTTTGGTGGCAGGCCTCTGCCCACCAAAGGAACTATAGGCATAGGCAAGGTATGCTCGGAATCCTTGCTTCTAGATCCTGTGAATGTTGACACCATAGGCTTTTGAGATACCATTGTAGTTTCCTCATATGCAGCCTTGCATATGGAATTAGAAGAATGCAGGAGGCCATGAACCCCAAGGCTTGCAGTATTTGCCTTGCAGATAGCTGGGTTTTTGTGGCCACTTGTTTGAAGTAAGTTGTCAAATGAATCCGTTTTCCTGGCGTGAGGAAAGCCATCTGGGAAGTTGTATTCAAGCTTGCTCCCAGGAATATAATTTGTTGACAGGGTACCAGGTGGGATTTCTTTTCGTTTATGGTGAACCCCAGACAAGTCAGTACCCTCTGAACAAAGGCCAGATGATTCAAAACAATGTCCTTGATTTCTGCCTGAATTAGGCAATCATCCAGATATGGGTATATCTGAATATTTCTTTGCTTGCAAAATGCAATGACTGGAGCTAAGCACTTTGTGAATACCCTGGGCACCGTAGATAAGCCAAAGGGCAGTGCAGAGAACTGATAGTGCATGTAGCCTGCTTCGAAGCGTAGGTATCTTCTGCAAGACTCCCTGATGGGGATGTGCAGGTATGCTTCTTTTAAGTCTAGCGTTGCCAACCATGCATCCTTGCCTACCATAGGAAGCAGCTGGTAAAGAGTCAGCATTCTGAATCTTGGAATCACCAGAAAAGTGTTTAGAATAGAGAGGTCCAGGATAGGAAGCCATGTACTGCCTTTTCTGGGTACCAGGAAAAGTCTTGAATAGAAACCTTGTCCCTTTTCCTCTTCTGGTACCAACTGAATAGCCCCCATGTTTAAGAGAAAGAGTACTTGATTTTGGGCCTCTGCCCACTGATTTGGGGGTAGATCTGCCCACCCGCTTGGTGTTGGTAAAGAGTGGAAATGAAATCTGTATCCCTGGGACACTATATTTAAAACCCATTTGTCCTGGGTAATGAGTTCCACGTTTTTTGCCTGCAGACCAATCTTTCCGCCTAAAGGAGCATTCAGTTGGGAAGTGCTTGGAAGTTTTAAAAACAAGTCATTGAGACAGTTGTCCACAGGGGGGAGTCTTACTACTCCCAGGTTTGGGTGAGGAAACCCCCCACTGCCTAGTCTTATGTGTCCCTTGGGACTGAAATCTGGGGTTTCTGCTGTGTCTGGGTTCGGCTTGAGAAGACCTGGAAGGGGCTGGAAAGGACCCAGTTCTTAGAGGGCCAGTGCCTACTAAATCTAGGAGGCTGAACTTGTAAGAAATTTTTAACAGTTTGCATAGATTTAGCTTTATCCTCCATCTTTTTAAGAACCTCCTCAGCCTTGTTGCCAAACAGGTGGTCCTGATTTAAGGGAGCATCCAACAATTTAGCTTTAACATGATCAGGCAAAGACTGCTCCTTAAGCCAAGCATGCCTTCTGAGCACAGACCCAGTAACAGCAGCCCTGCAAGAGGCCTCTAATGAATCAAATCCACATTGCAAAGTATGTTTTCCAACCTGTTCAGCAGAATGCATTAAATCCTGTAATTCTTTATTTTCAGCACAGTCAGGAATTAACATAATTTTCTGTTTAACCAATCAAATAACATGTTGATGATACTTTAACATATGAAACTGGCAGTTTAAAGCCCTAACGGCCAAGGCTGCAGAAGTGTAAACTTTCTTATCCCATCTATCCAGACCCCTGGAGTCTCTATCAGAGGGGATAGGATTTTTAGCAGTAGAAGCCTTAATGCCCTTGGGTCCCTGTGAAATAGTCTCTGGATCCGCAATAGGATTTTTAAAAAGGAACTTGTGAGAATCAGGAACCCTGTAATATCTGTCAGGTTTTCAGGGAGCAGCAGGCAAAGAATCAGGGGCCAAACTAGATTCCGAAAAGGATCATCATGGACCTCATAAATAAAGATATTGGGGACCTACAGACACTGGATCCTACCCAGTTTGGCTTTGTTAAGGGCAGATCCTGCCTCTTAAACCCGGTCGATTTCTTTGAAACAGTCACCAAGGCCATTGACGAGGGGAAGGTGGTCCACACAGCCTACCTGGACCTCACAAAGCCTTTCGATACAATACCCCACTCGGGCATTATAGATAAGCTCACCAGCTTAAATATAAACCCCTATGTCACTAGATGGGTTGCAAACTGGCTCAAGGACAGAACCCACATGGTTAGAATTGCTGGAGCCATGTCAGACTCCAAACCAGTTACAAGTGGCGTCCCACAAGGCTCAGTCCTGGGACCTCTCTTGTTCGGTATATATTTCTCGCGCTACAGGCTAACACGGAAAGGACTGTGGCTGACCCAGTTCGCCAGATGACTGCAAACTGGGTACCATAATCAACTCTCCCGCCGACACAAGCATCCTCCAAAAGGGCCTCATAGAAACAGACAACTGGTGCCAGAGCCATGGCCTCAAGCTAAATGCCAAAAGTGTATAGTCATCCCTTTTGGCAAAACAAAGTGCCCACAAAATTACACATGTGGTAAAAATTTAAGTACAGAAGAAGTCATTAGGGACCTGGGGACCCAAGTTGACAGCAATCTCTCATTTGACAACCACGTGGCCAAAGTGGTTAGAAAAACATTTTATATAGCCCACCTAATCATGTAGGATTCACATCTAGATCAGGGAAGTCATCGCACCTTTTACTCATCCCTCATCAGGCCCATAATTGAGTACAATGCCCCTTTTGGGATGTACCTTACCAGACACCTGCAGCAACTGGAAAGACCCCAAAAGTACCTCACCAAGAGGATCAAAGGGCTCAAACAGATGCCATATGCTGCCGGTTAAAGAAACTCCAGCTCTACTCAGTGGCATACCGCCTGCTCAGAGAGGCTTCTGTGTGCTGGCATAAAGCCATGTCCAACCCGAATTAATGGACATGCTGCACCTCAGAAAATCCAAATCCCATCGAGCTACGCTGCTGAGAGACTTGAACCTCAGCACTGAAATAAATAGGACATGCTGGTGGGACAGATTCATAACCCAGAGGCTCCCTTCACTCTGGAATAAAATCCCAGTCCAGGTTAGGCAGAGTCCCACATTGACTCTCTTCAAGAGGAATCTTGATGAGTGGATGGGAGATCATAGGTTTACCCCGGCTATCACTTCTGTGTCACTGTTAGACAGAGGAAAAAGGCATAGCAAAATTAATTTAAAATGGGTGGCGAAAGCCAAACACACTCTGGCTAGGCTTATAAATGCCCTAGGGCAGATAGCCTAGTATGAACCTATGAACCTAAAAGGCATCATCAACAATGTCTAGTGCAGGAGGTATAGCTAAAGGCCTATGCTGAGGCAGGAGTAAGAAATCCCTAAGCCTCTTTTCTGAATCAGAAAAATCCTGGCTTTCCCAGTGGAAACACTCCCTTAGAGTATGTAAGGTTTCACCAAAAGAAAAATCCTCTGGAGGGGAAGCAGAGGGAATAGAGTCCTCTGCATCAGAATCCTCATAAGTAGATAAGAGCAAATCCAGATCATCAAAAGAATCAGAAAAATCAGAATCCTGTTCAGAAGATTCATAAACAACTTCAGTCCTAGGTCTCTTAGAGGGGGAGGTTTGGCTTCCCCTGATTAGAGTTATAAGATCTTCAGCCATTCTTATCATTTGTTTTTTAGGCATAGAGACCTGAGCATGCAGCCTAGGCATTGGTTTCTTAGGCATGGTTCGAGATTTTGGCCTAAATGAAGAAGGAGGTGTCAGATTAATATGCAAGTCCATAGGCCTGAATACATCCTCAGAAGCCGGTGCCTGCACAGCGGCTCCGGACCAATCCAAGGTACAGACATCCGCAGGTTCCACAGCTGAAACATCTCGTGGCATACCGGACTCCGAATGGGTCTCAGTAGAGGCCTGCGAGTCAGAAGTAGTGGGTATAACGGGCTGCGAAAGCGCCTCACTGAGTACCGGCAAACTGGCGAATGGAGAAGGAGAAGCGTCATCAGCAGCTTTGGACCTCAGCGGCCTGTCTCTGTCTTTATCTTTGCATTTTTTAGGAATCCCGGTAGTTGGATGGCTAACCTATGACATTTCTGGATAATTAAACCGAGAACCGAAATATTTAGAAGCAAAAATATACAGATGATGGATAGTGCGCTGATTAAATAAAGCACAAAACCTACAGCAAGGTACGTCGTGGTCAGGGCCTAGGCAAGGAATACAGTACGAATGAAAATCTTTGTGAGGTATTTGCTTTCCACAAGAAATGCAATTATTAACTTTTACTGACATCGGTAAGGACCAAGAAAAAGTTTCCCCAATGAGGTAATTAGCTTTAGTTGAAGACTTCGGTTCTGAAACTCAAACGAAAATTTCAGGAGTCGGCCGACCGGCACTTGCGAACTGCTTCTTCTTCAGGCACCACACGGTAAGAAAGACTGATGTAATGGCGTCGGCTGCATGTTTTACATCCCTGATGACCTGATCATGGAAGAAGGGACAGCAACTGACACAGGACCCAAGAGTTTGTTAATCAGGCTGAATGAGGGCTACTGCATGCAGATAACCCCAAATGCAATGACTTCAACAGTGAAACATGAAGAACACCTGTACTATGTTCTTTATGTTTCACTGTTGCAGTCATCACCTGTGGGAGGATTCCCAAAGGTGAGGAGAGGAATGGAAGGAGTTAGGTTAGAGCCCTAAGAAAGGGTCAGCAAGCCCTGCAGAACTGCAGAGGCAAACCCTGCCCTAGACTTAGAAAAAAGAGGTAGGTGGTAATGCTTTGCAAAGGTAAGGACAGAGGTCCAGGGCAGCTTCCAAGATGTCCCTGGTGGAGACTCCTCTGAGGAAGGCTGTGGAAGTGGAGACTGCCCTAGTGAAATGGGTACGAATAGATTCGGGGGGGAGGGGGGTGTTCCCATGTAGTCTGTAGCAGAAATGGATACAGTATGATATCCATTTGGAAATGGTTTGCTTGGAAATCGGCTTCCCCTCTGCCCCTGGGGAAAAGCTGAAAAGCAGCTGGTCTGTTTTCCTGAAGGGTTTAGTATGGTCCAGATAGCATTCGAGTTGCCTGTGGACATCTAGTGAGTGCAGAATTCTTTCCCCCTTGTTTTGAGGGTTGGGAAAGAAGGTGGGTAGGTGTATGGCCTGGTTGAGGGTCACAACAGATACCAACTTGGGCATAAAGGAAGGGTTAGTCCTCAGGGAGACCCTGTATGCATGGAAAAAGATGAAGGTCTCAACAGCCATGAGTGCCTGAAGTTCTGAAACCCTTCTGGCTGAGGTGATAGCTAGTAGGAAGACAGTCTTCCAGGAGAGGTATTTCAATTCTGTTGAAGCAGCAGGTTCAAAAGGAGGTAAGTTAGTTTTTCTAAAACATAATTCAGCCCCCAGGCTGGCATGTGAGGCCTTCTGGGAGGTCTGATATTAGAAGCTCCTCTGTGGAATTGTTTAATCAAAGGATGAGAGAAGAGGGGTAGATCTGAATCGTAATGGGCTGAAATGGCTGAGGCACGGATTTTAATAGAAGAGAAGGAGAGGCCACTTTTGAATAACTCGGCTAGGTAATCGAAGATAAGAGGATGGAAGGATGTGAGGTACTGGCCCCTCTGGACTGACTCCAGGAGCAGAATCTTTTCCATTTCCCTGTTTAAGATTTTCTGGTGCTGGGCCTTCTGGCCCCTGTGATAATGTCTAGGACCTGTTTGCTTAACAGGGACTCCTTGTTAGCTTTTAAAGTATAAACCATGCTGAAAGATTGAGAGTCTGCAAGTCTGGGTGCAGTACCCACCCCCCCACCTGGGTCAAGAGGTATGAGATCAGGGGAAGCTGCTTGGGGGGCTGTAAGGTCAGGCTGCACAGTAAGGGGTACTAATGCTGTCTGGGCCAATCCGGAGCAATGAGGATGTCCTTTGGTCTTTCCTCCCTTATTTTGATTAGTACCTTGAGAATAAGAGGCAGAGGAGGGAATGCATACACAAAGAAGGGGCCAAAAGGGAAGGTCAAGGCATCCACCTTCCACGCTAGGAGGTGATACTCCCTGGTACAGAACTTTAGCAGCTGGTGGTTGAGGTGTGAAGCAAAGAGATCCACCTCTGGAGTCCCCCACTCCTGAGTGATTTGCAGAAAGATTTTCCTGTGGAGCTGCCATTCATGGGGGTCCATTAGTTTCTGCTTAGGTGGTCTGCCAGGGTGTTGCTGACCCCTGGTAGGTATTGGGCAATTAGGTGTAGACCCATGGAGGTGGCTGTCAGCCAGAGGTTCATGGCCTAGCCTGCACAGAGGGTAAGATTTGGTCCCCCCTGTTTGTTGAGATACCACATTACTGTGGTGTTGTCTGTTTTTATAAGGAGAACCCCTGGCCTGAGACGGGGTTTGAAGGATGTCAGAGCCTTTTGTACTGCCATCTTTTCTTTCTGACTGATGTGTAAGGGAAGGTGCTGGGCATCCCAAAGACCTTGGGTGCACCTGCCTGCTACGTGAGCGCCCCAAGCAATGTCTGAGGCATCGATGGTGATGGTCTGGCTGGTAGGGCCCAGGATGAAGGGAAGACCCTTGTTCTTGGCACAGGCCTCAGCCTATCAGAGAAGCTCGGCCCTTATACATAGGGTCAAGGGAGAGAGGTCTCTAGAGACTGAGAGTGCTGACACCAATGGTTCTTTAGATACCACTGAAGTTTTCTCATGTGAAGCCTGGCCAGAGGAATTAGAAGGATGCAAGATGCCATGTACCCCAGGGCTTGCAGGAAAGTACAGTTGTGTACCTACCATAAATGTAGATGTTCGAGTGTATTCACTGTTGCAGTCATAACTCTTGGGTTATCCTGCTGGCAGGCTACCCGCAGTCGGCCTGAATTCCAAAGTCTTGGTCCGGCGACGGTTGCTGTCATCTCTTCCCTGACGTCAGTGCACCAGGTGTATAAAAGATGCAGCCGACGCCATTTTCTTCAGTTTTTCTTGCCCCAGATGTCAAGTGCCCCCAAAAGGGTAGGCTAAACAGATTATGCCAAATACATGCATGCACTAAGGTAAACATTTCCTTCATCTACAAGCAAATACACCACATAGGTTGTATAGAATAGAGAAGTACAGATAAGACCCAGCAAATGAAAGGGGGATGGTGGGAGGGTAACCTGGACTGCAACAGTGAATATACTCAATATCTACATTTATGGTAGGTACACAACTGTACTATGTTCATCGTATTTCACTGTTGCAGTCATTACTCTTGGGTTGAATCCCAAAGCTGAGGATAGGTGGCTGGGCTAAATAGGATTAGGAGAAGCTATGAGGCCCTGCAGAACTGCAGTGGAAAAGCCTGCTTTGGATTTAGAGTAGAGAGGTAAGTGGTAGTGCTTTGTAAAACTATGCACTGAACTCCAAGTTGCAGCCTCTGAGATGTCTTTGGTAGGTACTCCTCTGAGGAAGGCTGCTGAAGTGGCTGCTGCTCTGGTAGAATGTGGCCTAATGCCCTTAGGCACTGATTTGTCATGCTGTGAGTAGCAGAAACGAATGCAATGGCCTATCCATTTTGAAATAGTCTGTTTTGAGATAGTCTTTCCTTGTGATCCTGCAGCATATGCCACTAAAAGTTGCTCAGTCTTTCTGAAAGCTTTAGGTCTGTCCAAGTAGAAGCATAGCTGTCTGTGTATGTCCAAAGAATGCAGAAGTCTCTCACCCTTGTTCTGTGGGTTTGGATAAAAGGTAGGCAAGTGAATGGTTTGGTTAAGGGCCACACTGGACACCACCTTAGGCATAAATGTAGGGTTCATCCTTAGAGAAACCCTGTCTGGATGGAAAATGATAAAAGGTTCCACAGCCATGAGTGCCTGTAACTCTGAGACTCATCTTGCAGAGGTTATTGCTAGGAGCAGAGCTGTTTTCCAGGATAAGAATTTAATATCCGCTGTTGAGGCTGGCTCAAAAGGAGGCAGTGTGAGATTTTCCAAGACATAATTTAGGTCCCATGCAGGTATTGGTGCTCTCCTTGGAGGTCTTATGTTTTTGGCCCCTCTGAGGTACTGTCTTATTAAAGGATGAGAAAAGAAAGGTGGTTCCGTATTGTAATGGGCTGAAATGGCAGAGGCATGAATCTTAATTGATGAAAAGGATAGGCCTTTGTCCAGCATCTCAGTTAAATAGTGTAAAATCTAAGGAACATTTGGTACAAACGTGTCAATTCCTTGTTCCTGGTTCCAAGCACAGAATCTCTTCCATTTTTCTGCATAAGATTTTCTGGTACTGGGCCTCCTGGCCTCCAAGATAACATCCATTACAGCTTTGGAGAGTGGAGTGTTCTGAATGGCTACATTATCTGCCATGCTGCAAGATTTAAGGTACTGATGTGGCTGTGCAGGATCTGATTGTTTTGTTGGGTCAGTAAGTGAGTAGTTTGAGGCAATGTCCAGGCTGGCTCTTGAGACAAGTTCTTTAGGATTGGGTACCAGTGCTGGCGTGGCCAGTCTGGGGCAACCAGTATCATTTTTGGCTTCTCTTGTCTGACCTTTAGGAGTACCTTGGGGGGGGAGAGGCAGTGGAGGAAAGGCATATACTGTTAGGTTTTTCCAGCTGAAGGATAGAGCATCCACTTTCCATGCTTGCTTGTGGTAAATCCTTGTGCAGAATTTCTGTAGTTGGCAGTTGTGAGGGGAGGCAAATAGATCTATGTCTGGGCATCCCCATTTCCTTGTTATCATGCTGAAGACTTGTGGATCCAGTTTCCACTTGTGGGGATCCATGAGGTTTCTGCTTAGTTCATCTGCCAGAGTATTTATTTTTCCTGGCAGGAATTGTGCTTGCAAGTGTACTTGATAAGTTAATGCTGTGTCCCACAAAGTCATGGCTTGTCTGCAGAGGGGGTAGGAATGTGTGCCTCCCTGCTTGTTTATATACCACATGACTGTAGTATTGTCCGTCTTTATTAGTAGTTGTCCTGGATGAAGTAGATCCTTGAAAGCTGTCAGGGCATTCTGAACAGCTAGCATCTCTTTTTGATTGATATGAAGATGCATCTGGCTTGCGGGCCATGTGCCCTGAATACATTTTCCTGCCATGTGGGCCCCCCAGGCATAATCTGATGCATCCGTTGTTAGTGTCTGCCTGGCTGTGGGTAAAGTGAATGGCTGTCCCTTGTTGTGGTGACTGGCCTGTGCCCACCATTGAAACACCTGTTGCAGGCAGGGAATGAGGGTAATTAATGTTTCCAGGCTGTGGCAATGTTGACTCCAAACACTTTTTAGATACCATTGTAGTTTCCTCATATGCAGTCTGGCATATGGAATTAGTAGAATGCAGGATGCCATGAAGCCCAAAGCCTGCAGAATTTTTCTTGCAGATAACTGGGTCTTTGTTGCCAACATTTTGAAGTAAGAAGTCAGTTGTCTTTGTTTGTCTGGCGTGAGATAAGCCATCTGGGCAGTTGTATTTAAGCTTGCACCAAGGAATATTATCTCTTGAGAGGGTACTAGTTTTGATTTTTTTTCATTTACTGTGTACCCTAGGCAAATTAGTAATCTTTTTACAAACACCAGAAGCTGTAGTAGAATGTCTTTGTTCTCTGCTTGAATACGGCAGTTGTCCAAGTAAGGATATATTTGAATTCCTCTTTGTCTGCAAAATGCAATTACTGGTGCCAGGCATTTGGTGAAGACCCTGGGTGCAGTAGATAAGCCAAAGGGCAGTGCAGAGAATTGGTAATGCATTAAGCCAGCTATGAATCTGTGGTATCTTCTGCAAGATTGTCTGATTGGGACATGCAGGTATGCCTCTTTTAGGTCCAAAGTAACGAGCCAAGCCTTCTTGCCCAGCATGGGCAGTAGCTGCTGCAGAGTCAACATTTTGAATTTTGGAACGTCCAGAAATGTGTTTAGAATAGACAGGTCCAGTATTGGTCTCCAGGCTTTGTCCTTTCTGGGCACCAGGAATAGTCTCGAGTAAAATCCTTGTCCCTGCTCTTGTTGTGGTACTTGCTGAATGGCCCTCATGTCCATGAGGGATGAAACTTGCTTTTGTGCCTCTGCCCATTGATTGTGTGGCAGGACTGGCATACCTTTTGCTCTTGGCAGGGTGTGAAACTGGAACCTGTAGCCCTGAAACATTATGTTCAAGACCCATTTGTCCTGGGTAATCATGTGACAATTTGGTGAAAAAAGTGCTAGTTTTCCTCCTAAGGAGGCTGCCAAAAGATAAGTGCTTGGTTCTGGCAAAGGAAAGTCATTGGGACTGTTTCCTGTATGGTTGCGATTTGTCCTCTCCGCTTTTGGAGGTAGAAGCCCTCAATTGTTTAGGCGTGCATGAGCCTTGGGGCTGGGATCTGCCTCTGGGGCATCTGTATCTGCCTCTTTGTGGCCTGTCTGACACTAGAAAAGACCAATTCTTTGTTGGCCAGTTCCTGCTAAATCTGGGTGGCTGTACCTGTAGGAAATCCTTAACTGTCTGCACGGATTTCGCTTTATCCTCCATTTCCTTCAACACCTCTTTTGCTTTAACACCAAACAAAGTATCATGCTGTAATGGAGCATCCAATAATTTTGCTTTAACATGATCAGGCAGATTCTGTTGCTTTAACCAAGCATGCCTTCTAATGACAGAACCCATAACTGCGGCCCTGCAAGAGGCCTCCAGTGAATCAAAACCACATTGTAAAGTATGCTTTCCCACTTGTTCAGCTGCATGCAATAAATCCTGCATTTCCTTGTTATCAGAACATTCAGAATTTGTCAACATTTTCTGTTTAAGCAGTGACATTAAGTATTGCTGATATTTAAGCATATGAAACTGACAATTTAAAGCCCTTACAGCCAAGGTAGCAGAAGTGTAAACTTTTTTCCCCCATCTGTCCAGTGCCCTAGAATCCCTATCAGAGGGGACAGGGTTCTTTGCAGTGGAAGCCTTGACCCCTTTGGGACCCTGAAAAATAATTTCTGGGTCAGAAGCAGGATTTTTATATAGAAATTTATGCGAGTCTGGAACCCTGTAGTATCTGTCTGGCTTAGCAGGTGCAGGGGGTAAAGAGTCAGAAGACAGGCTGGACTCTGAAAATACATCATCTACAATGTTTAGAACAGGTGGAATAGCAAGAGGTCTGTGCTGAGGTAGTAAAAGAAAATCTTTGAGCCTTTTCTTAGATTCTGAATAATCTTGGCTCTCCCAGTGAAAATGCTCCCTCATGGTATGCAGGGTTTCCCCAAAAGAATAATCCTCAGGAGGGGAGGCTGAAGTAATAGATTCTTTAGCATCAGAATCCTCATAGGGAGGAAAAGAGTATCCCTGTTCAGAAGAGGAGTCAGAGGAAATTGAAACCTGATCAGAAGAGTCATATTCTGTCTCTTGCCTAGGCCTCTTATCAGGAGGGAGATGGGAACCCCTGATCAAACTAATTAGGTCTTCGGCCATTTTAAGCATCTGTTTCTTAGGCATGGAAGTCTGTCCAGGAGAATGCTGTACTTGTTTCTTTGTCTTTAGAGCTGTTTTAGTCTTTGTCTTTAAAGCTGAGGTAGGCTTGACATATAATTGTGTAGGTCTGAAAACACCCTCAAAAGCCGATGCCTGCTCAGCGGCTCCAGACCCATCTGAGGGAATAGTTTCCGACGGTCCAATACCTTGAGTATCCAGAGGCCTAGTCGGCTCCACATGGGAGTCGGTAGCGGCCTGTGGCTCTGAGGTAGCAGGCGTCAGGGGCTGCGAAAGCACCTCACTGAGAACCGGTGAACCAGCGACTGGCCTAGCGGGAGCCTCGTCGTCAGTTTTGGACCTTGGATGCCTGTCCTTTTCCTTGCGCTTTTTATAAACTCCGGTCGTCGGCTGTTCCGACAGCATTATATAATTTAACCTTTGGCCAAAGTAATGAAAGGCAAAATCGTATGGACGCTTAATAGTGCATTGGTTAAATCTAGCACAAAACCGACAGCTAGCAACGTCGTGATCAGGGCCTAGGCAAGGAATACAGTAAGAATGAAAATCCTTATGAGGTATTTGCTTCCCACAAGAAATACAATTGTTAACTTTTTCTGACATCGGTCTGGAGCAAGAAAAAAGTTTCCCCAACGGGGTACTTAGCTTTAATGAAGACTTTGGATCTGAAATTCGATTTTGAAACTCTCAGGAGTTGGCCGTCCGGCACTTGCGAACTGCTTTTGCTTCGGGCACCGCGCGGCAAGAAAGACTGAAGAAAATGGCGTTGGCTGCATCTTTTATACCCCTGGCATACTGATGTCAGGGAAGAGGCAGCAGCAACCGACGCCGGACCAAGACTTTGGAATTTAGGTCGACTGTGGGTTGCCTGCCAGCAGGATAACCCAAGAGTAATGACTGCAACAGTGAAACATGATGAACAACTTCCTTGCAGTGAGGTGACTTCTGGAAGCCAGCTGGGTAAAGTAGAGAAGCAGGAAGCTCTGCTTTTCTGGGGATAGGAAGGCCATTTGGGATGCTTTGTCTAGCAGAGCTCCCAAGAAAATAATCTTCCTGGTGGGAGCTTGCTTTGATTTCTTCTCGTTGATGGTGAACCCTAGGGAAGTTATGAGGGATTTGACAAAGAGAAGGTCCTGGAGCAGCTTTTCCTTGCACTTTGCCTGAATGAGGCAGTCGTCCAGGTAAGGGTAAATCTGTATATTTCTCTGTCTGCAAAATGCTATGGCTGGAGCTAAGCATTTGGTGAATTTTCTGGGTGCAGTAGATAAGCCAAAGGGCAGCACAGAGAACTGAAAGTGTTGTGATCCTGCTCTAAAGCTCAGGTATTTCCTACAGGATTCCCTTATGGAGATGTGGAGGTAGGCATCTTTTAGGTCCAGGGTCACTAGCCAGGCATTTTTGGTCAGCATAGGCAGCAGATGCTGCAAAGTTAGTATTTTAAATCTGGGGGCCACCAGCCAGGTGTTCAGAATGGATAGATCCAGGATGGGGCGCCAAGTGCCCTCCTTTCGGGGAACAAGGAATAGTCTGGAATAAAAGCTTTTGCCTGTTTGATCTGAGGAGACAGGTTCTACTGCCCCCCTGGAATATGAGAGTTTGGACCTCTTTCAATGCCTCTGCCCACTGATTCGGAGGTAAGTCTGGGTACCCTCTTGGAATTGAGAGTTCGCTGAAGGAAAATTTGTATCCCTGAAAAATGATCTTTAGGACCTACTGGTCCTTTGTTACAGAAAGCCAACTTTCTTTGAAGAGGTATAGCCTTCCTCCTAGCTTTTGGTGAGTGAAGGGAAGGCAGAGAGGGGAGGGGGAGTCATTGGGAGTTTTTGCCATAGAAGGGTGGCTTAAAACTCCCTGCCTTTGGGGCGGAAGTGGTCCACTGTTTGCTTCTCTGTTGGCCCTGGGATAGGGGCCTGGATGGTCTGTCCCTGTGGGGCTTACCTTGGCCCTGTCTGCTAGGTGCAGGAAAGAACCAGTGCTTATAGGGAAAGTTCCTGCTGAACCTGGGAGGTTGAACTTGAAAGACATTTTTTACTGCTTGCATAGATTTTCATTTGTCTTCCATCTTTTTAAGCACTTCTTCTGTTTTTCCTCTAAACAAGCGCACCTTACCCAGGGGTGCATCAATAAGTTTAGACTTGACACGATCAGGGAGAGGTTGTTCCTTCAGCCATGCATGTCTCCTAATGACAGATCCTGACACTGCTGCCCTGCTAGAAGCTTCTAGGGCATCATATCCACAGTGCAATGAGTGTTTGGCCACTTGACAAGCAGAGTGCAGTAAATCTGCTAACTCTTTTGAATTGGCACAGTCAGGAAAGGAAGAAATCTTTTGTCTTAATAGTTCCAAAGTGTGTTGCTGATATTTTAACATATGGAACTGACAAACGAGTGCTCTGATAGCTAAGGTTACAGGTGTATACTTTTTTATCCCATCTGTCCAGAGCTCTGGAATCATTGTCAGAAGGAATAGGATTTTTGGCAGAACTAGTCTTAGCTCCTTTAGGTCCCTGTGTAATGACCTCTGGGTCTACAGCAGGATTTCTGTACAGGTATTTGTGAGAATCCGGTACTCTGTAATACTTGTCAGGGTTACTGGGAGCAGGTGGGAGGGTGTCAGGGGCTAAGCTGGATTCATGGAAAACATCATCCACCACTTCTAAAATGGGGGGGATGGCCAGGGGTCTGTGCTGGAGCAGGTCCAGAAACTCTCTAAGTCTTTTCTTAGACTGGGGAAGTCCTGAGATTCCCAGTGGAAATGTTCCCTGAGGGTGTGAAGGGTTTCCCCAAAGGAAAGGTCCTCGGGAGGGGAGGCAGAAGGGATGGATTCCTCTGCATCTGAATCCTCATAAGTAGTCAGAGGTTGCTGTTCCTCTTCAAAATTGGAATAGTCAGATTCCTTAGAATCCTGTTCTGTCATAATTTCTGGAGAAGGGTACCCTTTCCTTTTAGAAGTTGTGGCCTGACTACCCCGGATAAGGGAGATGAGATCCTCCACCATTTTAAGCATTTGTGCTTGGGGTGGTGGAGCAGGAGCAAGATGGTGGCTAGAAGCAGATTTTCTAAGAGTGGCCTGGCTTCTAGGCCTGACAGAATCCATCGGTCTGAGAGAAACGGTAGTCAGATGAGAAGATGTTGTTTTTTTGTCTAGATTCGCTAGTGCGAAAGGCCTCCTCGGAAGCCGGTGCCTGCGTCGCAGCTCCGGACCCAACCAAGGCAGAGACAGCCAAAGGCTCAGAAGACGAAGAAGATTAGTAGAGGCCTGCGCAGATATTGAATCGGGGATCAGGGGCTGCAAAAGAGCCTCAATGAATTCTGGAGAACTGACGACCTGCTTAGAGGTACAGTCGTCGGAAGGCTTAGCCTTGTATGGTCTGTTTCTATCTCTATCTCTGCGTTTTTTCAGAATGTCCACGGATTGTTGGCTAATGAACGCCATATCAGAATGCAAAGATGGAACACAAAAATAACTGTCTACAATAAATGCTCTACGGTGAATGGTTCTCGCATTAAAGAGGGCACAGAACTGGCAACGGGGGACGTCGTGGTCTGGGCCTAAACAAGTGATGCAGTAAGAATGGAAGTCTTGGTGTGGGATCTGCTTTCCACAGGCGAGACAACTGTTAACTTTTTCAGACATCGGTTAGTGCAAGAAAAAAGGTCCCCAATGGGGTACTTAGCTTTAGATGTTTTCAGCTGACATTCAAACTCTGGTAGTGACAGACCAACACTCATGTGAACTGCTTCTGCTACGGGTTCCACAGCAAGAATGACTGATGTAATGAAATTGGCTGCATTGCTTTACAGCACTGACAACCTGACATCAGACTACAGGCGACTGCAGCCAACGCAGAAAAACATTGACTCTGGTATTCGGGCCGGCCGAGGGCTACCACAGAAGGGATAACCCACAGGTGATGACTGCAACAGTGAAACATGAAGAACATCTGCTGGAAGCTTGGGAAGTTGCAGAGGCAGGTATGAAAACTGGGTCAGAAAAGCTAAGCAGAGGGGCAAGTCAAGAATGAGGCAGGCAGTTCTAAGGAAGAGCATTAAGGTAGTACGGGAGGACTGTAAGATGGGGGTAGAGATGGGAAAGAAGAGTAAGCAAGAAGGGCAGGAGGTGAAAGAGTAAAAGGATGTGGACAGGATACTGCACAGGGGTACTGGAAAGCATAGGGAAGGAGGAAGCCAATAGGCAGCAGGAAGGTATAGGAGAGACAGGCCCGAGACAGAGTAGGAAGGTTTACCTTTATATCGTCGATGCAGTTTACATGAACCGAAACCGCGAAAAATTTTAAACATCGAAAAACATTCGACATTTCCGGCTGAAACTAAGCCAAAGTGGTTCAACATGAAGGTAAGAAGAAGAAAAGAAAATGTAAGGAGTGTAGAAGAAAAAGGTGACAATTTCAGAGAGGCAATAGTTTCAGGAATTGTTACAATGAAACAAAAAAGAATGTCCACAGAAGTAAAGAAGGCAAATAAAAATGTCTCACTTAGATAAATACAGGAAAGGAAATGGACTGAAAAGGAAATAGACCTAGTAAGGTACAGAAAAGAGTATAGAGGAACACAGAACAAGCTGGGATACTTATTGAGATTTTTGTCTCCTCTGTGTTCACCAAACAAAAACTGAGAGAGAACACTAAATTGGGAATTGTAGGCATACCTCTCAAGTGTTCCTCATTATGAGAAAAGTACAGTTGTGTACACTTACCATAAATGTAGATGTCTGAGTGTATTCACTGTTGCAGTCATTACATTTGGGTAATCTGCTGGCAGGTTGCCCTCAGTCGGCCTGAATAACAAAGTCTTGAGTCCTACGTCAGCTGCTGTCTCTTCTTCCACGACGTCAGGTTGTCAGGGGTATAAAACATGCAGCCGATGCCATTTTAATCAGTTTTTCTTGCCCCAGATGTCAGGTGCCCCCCAAATGGGGAGCAAAATATATATATATATATATATATATATATATATATATATATATATATATATATATATATGGTAACCAGGACTGCAACAGTGAATACACTCGAACATCTACATTTATGGTAAGTGTACACAACTGTACTATGTTCTTCGTGTTTCACTGTTGCAGTCATTACATTTGGGTAGAATCCCAAAGCAATGGTTGGGAGGATGGAATTATACAGCATTAGGATCAGCTATAAGGCCCTGCAGGACAGCAGTGGCAAAGCCTGCTCTGGATTTAGAGAAGAGAGGTAAATAGTAATGTTTGGTGAACGTATGAACTGAGCTCCAAGTAGCAGCTTCTAGAATGTCTCTGGTAGGAACCCCTCTGAGAAAGGCTGCAGAAGTAGATGCAGCCCTGGTGGAATGGGATCTGATCCCCTTGGGGACAGGTTTACCATGGTGCATGTAGCAGAAACAAATACAATGGCTTATCCATTTTGAAATAGTCTGCTTTGAAATAGCCTTTCCCTCTGCCCCTGCAGCAAATGCCACCAGTAATTGCTCAGATTTTCTTAGAGATTTTGTCTTGTTTAAGTAGAATCTTAGTTGTCTGTGTACATCCAATGAATGCAGAATCTGCTCACCCTTGTTCTGTGGATTTGGGAAAAAAGTTGGCAGATGAATGGTCTGATTAAGAGCCACACTGGATACCACCTTAGGCATAAAGGATGGATTGGTCCTGAGGGCCACTCTGTCTGGATAAAAGATAATGAAAGGTTCCACTGCCATGAGAGCCTGTAGTTCTGAAATCCTTCTAGCTGAAGTAACTTCTAAAAGAAAAGCTGTCTTCCAAGAGAGAAATTTTGTCTGCAGTAGCAGCTGGTTCAAAAGGAGGTAGGGTTGAGTTTTTCCAGCACAAAATTGAGGTCCCATGCATGAGTTGGTGCTCACCTGGGAGGTCTCAAAATGTTGGCCCCTCTGAGGTACTGCTTTAGCAGGTGATGAGAAAAGAGAGGAGGCTCTGTGTTGTAATGAGCCAAAATGGCAGAGGCATGGATTTTTATAGAAGAAAAAGATAGGCCCTTATGAAGCATCTGAGTTAAATATTGCAGAATCTGAGGAATATTGGGCATTGCTGTGTTTATTCCTTGTGCTTGGTTCCAGGCACAGAATCTTTTCCATTTATCAGCATAAGATTTTCTAGTACTAGGCCTTCTAGCCTCCAAAATGACATCCATCACAGGTTTACTGAGAGATGTGACTGGTGAAATTAGTTGATTAGCCATACTGCAAGATTCAGAGTTTGGAGCTGAGTGTGCAGAATTTGATAGTTCTGCTGAGACAGTAGATAAGGTGTCTGAGGCAGGTACCATGGAGGAAGGTGTGACATTTTGCGTAGGAGCAGGTACCAGTCTTGGCGAGGCCAGTCTGGAGCAATCAGAATCATTTTCAGTTTTTCCTGTCTGACTTTTAGTAAAACCTTGGAGAGCAGAGGCAGTGGGGGAAAAACAGACTGATAGGTTTTTCCAGCTGAATGATACAGCATCCACTTTTCAAGCTTTTTTGTGATGAATTCTTGTGCATAATTTGTCCAACTGATAGTTTTGGGGAGAGGCAAAAAGATCTATGTCTGGGCTCCCCCATTTTCGTGTCAACATGCTGAAGATTTGTGGATCCGGTTTCCATTCGTGTGGGTCCATAAGATTTCTGCTTAGGTCGTCTGCCAGACTATTTTGCTTTCCTGGCAGGAATTGAGCTTGTAGATGTACTTGGTAAGACAAGGCTGTGTTCCACAAGGCCATGGCTAGTCTGCAAAGGGGGTAGGAGTGAGTACCTCCCTGCTTGTTTATGTACCACATAACTGTGGTGTTGTCTGTCTTTATCAGTAGTTGTCCTGGATGAAGAAAGTCCTTGAAGGCTGTCAGAGCACTCTGTACAGCTAGCATTTCTTTCTGTTTGATATGTAGGTGCATTTGATTTGGGCTCCATTCGCCCTGAATGCATCCCCCTGCCAGATGGGGCACCCCAAGCATAATCTGACGCGTCTGTAGTCAGGGTTTGGGTGGCAGGGGTGGAATGAATGACAGTCCCTTGTTTTGGTGACAGGCCTCTGCCCACCATAGGAACTCCTGTTGCAGGCAAGGAATGATAGGAATCATTGTTTCCAGGCTGTGACAATGTTGACTCCATAAGTTTTTTAGGTACCATTGAAGTTTCCTCATATGCAGTCTTGCATATGGAATTAGTAGAATGCAGGAAGCCATGAACCCTGAGGCCTGCAGAATCTGTCTTGCAGATAGCTGGGTTTTTGTGGTCACTTGTTTGAAGTATGTCATCAATTGAATTTGTTTGTCTGGTGTGAGGTGAGCAAGCCATCTGAGCAGTTGTATTCAAGCTTGCACCCAGAAATGTAATTATTTGAGAGGGTACCAGTTGTGTTTTCTTTTCGTTTATGGTGTACCCTAGGCATGTTAGAAGCCTTTTTACAAACACCAGATGCTGTAGAAGAGTGTCCTTGTTTTCTGCCTGAATTAGACAATCATCCAGATAAGGACAAATTTGAATGTCTCTTTGTCTGCAAAATGCAATTACTGGTGCCAGGCACTTTGTAAAGACCCTTGGCGCAGTAGATAAGCCAAAGGGCAGTGCAGAGAACTGGTAATGCAAATAGCCTGCTTTGAAGCGGAGGAATATTCTGCAAGATTCCCTGATTGGGATATGCAGGTAAGCCTCTTTTAAGTCTAGAGTTACCAACCAGACATCCTTCCCCAGCATAGGCAGTAACTGTTGTAGAGTCAGCATCTTAAATTTTGGAATGTCCAGGAAAGTATTTAGAATGGATAAGTCCAGAATTGCTCACTATGATTTGTCTTTTCTGTGTACCAGGAAAAGTCTTGAATAAAAACCTTGTCCTTTTTCCTTTTCTGGTACTGGTTGAATAGCCCCTATATCCATGAGGGACATAACTTGTTTCTGGGCCTCTGCCCACTGATTTGGAGGCAGATCTGGTCATCCGTTTGGAATTGGCAATGTGTGGAAATGAAATCTGTATCCCTGGGATACTATATTTAAAACCCACTTGGCCTGGGTAATTAGATGCCAATTTTGTGAAGTGCTAGTTTTCCCCCCAAAAGGGGCTGCCAAAAGATAAGTGCTTGGAAATGGCAGAGGAAAGTCATTGAGACTGTTTACCATAGGGGGGGTGCCTTGCTACTTCCAGATTTGGAGGTGGAGGCACCCCATTGTTTTGTTCTGTAAGTTCCTTGTGACTGAAACCTGGAGCCTTTGCAGTGTCTGGGTTTGACCTGAGCGGCTCTGTTGGGTACTGGAAAGGACCAGTTCTTAGTAGGCCAGTGCCTACTGAAACTGGGTGGCTGCACTTGTAGGAAATCTTTTACAGTTTGCATAGATTTAGTTTTGTCTTCCATCTTTTTCAAAACTTCTTCTGCCTTATTACCAAATAGACTGTCCTGTTGTAAAGCAGCATCCAACAATTTTGCTTTAACATGATCAGGCAGATTTTGTTCCTTCAGACAAGCATGCCTTCTTATCACAGATCCAGTTATGACGGTCCTGCAAGAGGCCTTCAAGGAATCAAAACCACATTGCAAAGTATGCTTTCCAACTTGTTCAGCTGAATGCAATAACTCCTGTAACTCTATTTTCCACACAGTCAGAAATAACATCATTTTCTGTTTCAGTAAGCCCATGACATGCTGTTGATATTTAAGCATATGAAATTGACAGTTTAAAGCCCTGATTGCAAGGGTTGCAGATGTGTAAACCTTCTTACCCCATCTATCCAGTGCCCTGGAGTCTCTATCAGAAGGGGTAGGGTTTTTAGCAGTAGAAACCTTAACACCCGTGGGACCCTGAATAACTGTTTCAGGGTCAGCAGTAGGGTTTTTAAAAAGAAACTTGTGGGAGTCAGGAACCCTGTAATATCTGTCTGGCTTACTAGGAGCTGGAGGCATGGAATCAGCAGCCATGCTGGATTCTGAGAAAACATCATCAACAATGTCTAAAACAGGAGGTACAGCCAAAGGCCTATGCTGAGGAAGAAGAAGGAAATCCCTAAGCCTCTTTTTGGATTCTGAAAAATCCTGACTCTCCCAATGAAAATGTTCCCTTAAGGTATGCAAAGTTTCTCCAAAAGAAAAATCCTCAGGAGGAAAAGCAGAAGGGATGGATTCTTCTGCATCAGAGTCCTCATAAGATGGAATAGAAAATTCCTGATCAGAGGAGGAATCAGAAGAAATGGAAACCTGATCTGAAGATTCATAATCAGTGCCTTGCCTAGGCCTCTTAGCAGGAGGGGGTTGGGAACCCCTGATCAAGGTAATTAAATCCTCAGCCATTTTGGTCATTTGTTTTTTCGGCATAGGGGCCTGAACACGTGGCCCATGCGTCAGTTTTTTTTAGACATAGAAGTTGGTTTTGGCCTTGTTTTTGATTATGGCGTTGGTTTAATATACAAATCTTTAGGCCTGAAAACACCCTCAGAAGCCAGTGCCTGCTCAGCGGCTCTGGACCCATCTAAGGGAGAGACATCCACG
The DNA here is from genome assembly GCF_019279795.1 of Protopterus annectens. Taxonomy (NCBI): domain Eukaryota; kingdom Metazoa; phylum Chordata; order Ceratodontiformes; family Protopteridae; genus Protopterus; species Protopterus annectens. The sequence goes on from NC_056739.1 coordinate 739,787,381, forward strand.
GGTTCAACACTTGAAGTGTCTCGCGGCATACCGGACTCCGAATGGGTCTCGGTAGAGGCCTGCGAATCCAAAGTAGCAGGCATCAGGGGCTGCAAAAGTGCCTCACTGAGTACCAGTGAACCGGCGACTGGCTTAGGAGAAGCTTCGTCATCAGTTTTGGACCTTGACGGTCTGCCTCTGTCTTTTTCTTTGCATTTTTTGTGAATTCTGGTAGTTGGATTGCTAACTGATGACATTTCTGGATAGTTAAATCTTGAGCCAAAATATTTAGAAGCAAAAATATACTGATGCTTAATAGTGCGTTGGTTAAACTTAGCACAAAACCAACAGCAAGGCACGTTGTGGTCAGGGCCTAGGCAAGGAATATAGTACAAATGAAAATCCTTATGAGGTATTTGCTTGCCACAAGTAATACAATTATTAACTTTTACTGACATTGGTAAGGAGCAAGAAAAAGTTTCCCCAACGGGGTACTTAGCTTTAGGTTGAAGACTTCGGTTCTGAAACTCGAAAACAAAAATTTCAGGAGTCGGCCGACCGGCACTTGCGAACTGCTTCTGCTTCGGGCACCGCGCGGCAAGAAAGACTGATTAAAATGGTGTCGGCTACATGTTTTATACCCCTACCGACCTGACGTCATGGAAGAAGAGACAGCAACTGATGCAGGACCCAAAACTTTGTTATTCAGGCCGACTGAGGGCAACCTGCCAGCAGATTACCCAAATGTAATGACTGCAACAGTGAAACACGAAGAACATCATACCTCATTTGGGGTCTTAAAAAGTTCACGTTCATCAAAATTCCACATTGAAAGGGTCTGTCACATTCAATGTTAGGAATCTTTTTAACTGATACCCATGGTAAATAGAAATGAATCATAGTAATTTATTTAAAGATCTTTTTTATAAGTAAAACCAGTATCTTTTGACCATCCTATGACCTTCCTAGTTGAAGTTGTTAGCAAGCCATTAATAGGTGTTCCGCCTTTTGCCCATTTGTTCCACATTATGAGGGCTAGTGTTCCTCACTTTGGAGAAAGAAAGTTGAGAGCTAAGAATGTAGGACAGGTGGAAAATGATGAAATTATCAACGATTAGACAGAAAAAGAGATGAAGGCATTAAGGGAAGGCAAGGCATAGGGACTAAATGGAATCTCCCAGAATGCTAGAGGTTGGTTAGAGGTTTTGAGTGGTTCTCTCCTGTGATGGAGCTATTCAATAAGTGCTTGAAGGAGGGGGGGGACATGTCATGGGACTGCATGCAGACAGAGTTATACACAAATGATAACCACAAAGACAAATTTGATTGTTTAATACAACAAAACATGCTAGGGAATGAGAGCACATATGGGCACCCCAACAAGACATCCTGTCAAACAAATATGGTTTGGTACTTTGATTAGATTACAAGGGTAATGACCACAGAAAAATCACCACTCATGACTTAAGTGAATTTCACTAAACCCTCTGACCCTGTACCATGCCAAATAGTGCTAGGAAAACTAAGGGGCAATGGATTGAATGAAAAATGTGCCGATGTGTAAAGAACTGGCTGAAGGGTAGGTAAAACAGAGAAGCAGTAAGAGGAGTATTACTGTAAAGGATGGTGTCAAGCATTGTGCACCGCAGTAAGTTCTCAAGGCCTGTTCACTGTGTGCTTAATGAGAAGCAGCATCAGGTGCTGCAAGCTGGATAAACCCCTTTAGGTACAATATCAAAATAGAGAGAGGAGAACAGACAGCAAGAGAGGGAACATAAGAAGGAAAATGGACAGAACATTAGCTGTGGAAAGATGCAACAACTCAGGGTACTGCATATCGGATTGGATAATCCTGGGATAGAAAATAACTTGAGAGTGGTCAAACTCTAATAATAAGAACTAGAAAAACGATTTGATGGTGAGGATTACAGCTAGTCTGACAAAGAAGGAATACTACATAAGGTTAGCAATGAAGCTGACAGGATGCTGAGCTGCACAGTATCAGCAGACGACTTAAGATAAAGAAAGGTAAAGACATCACTGTATCAGGCAGTGTGAGACCCCACCTTAACCACTGCCATCCACTTCTGCAGATTCTTCAGAGAGAGGGAGGGATGCCAAAATGATGCAAGGTCAAGAGGAAGGTAGTAAGACTGGCAGGGGGGGGGTTAAATGACAGTCAGGAAACCAGGATCACCCACCAGTAAACTGAAGTCCACAATAATAAAAAATCCAAAATACACCAAGCAAACATTGGACTCCAGGAATGCCAGAAATTTATTATAGTATCACAAGCAAAGCTTTTGGGATATCACCTCCCTTATTCAGTGTTCATCAAAACACGTATCAAACATCAATTAAATATTAAAATCAAAGTCATCACAAGACATGAATCCCCCAGTCAGAAAACACTTCCAATTAACTAGTTAAATACATATTTAAAATTGTCAGTAAAATCACACATAAAGAGCACTTCAGTCTCAATCAGTAAACATAATAAAAATACATGCCCTCAAAAGCTTTATAATATAGTACTTTAAATTAGCTTGCCTTGCTTTTAACACTGGCTTAATACTAACTGTTGTGTTTAAACCTGGTGGATGATCAGCTTCAAGACAACAAATCTAACTATATTCCATGAATTCCAGTTTATTATTAATATCACCACCTCTTACATTTTATATGCACACTGAATTATTCTAAATTTGCAATTATGATTTATTCCAAAGTCAATTATGTGCTTTGCTAAGGAATTACAGTAAACTCTCAGTTAACCAGCACCCATGGGGATTTCTAGATGCCTGATAACTGTAGTTTCTGGTTGCTTGACAGTTACTACTAAAAATAGGCCTGACTAACACTGTAGCCTATAGTATTTGTTTGGTTTGACTTGTTCTCTGGTTGGGGAGAGAGGGAATTTATTCCTATCTTCCTTTTTAAAACTCTAAAAATGTAAGATATGTTTCCTTGGGGGGGAAACAGAAAGTGCAACACATGAAAATTGTACTGTACTTCTTCGATTTTTTGCCGTTTGCTTGAGAGTGCTGGTTTCTTGAGTTTTGGTTAACAGAGTTTACTGTAGTAACCACTTTATGTCTAACCTCACACTGATGTTCAATAATCTGATATCTAAGTCTTCGGGGGGGTTAAAGGAGGCAGAATACAAGGACAGGTTCATTAGACTGGGGTTCACATACTAGAAATGAGGAGGGAGGGAGGGGGATGATTTGGATCCACAAAGTGTCAACAGGAAAGAAAGGAGAATGAGTTAGGAAGAAATGACAGGAGAGGTAACACGGGTCATGGCATACCTAAAAGAGATACATTTAAGACTCAATATTTAGAATTACTTATTTGCTGAAAGAATGGTGGTCAATGGAACAACTGCTGGACGGTACAGTAGAAGTTAACATTACTGAAACATTGTATGAGTATATAGAATAGGCAGAGGTGAAGGGGGTTTTGAAAGGTACTATGGGCTATCTATAAAAATCAGGAAGAATACATGGACTAACATTCATGCTTTTGCTAGTACTTGTAGGTATGCATGCAAAGAATACTGGAGAGCAAATGTGAGGATCTGAGTTTGAACCTCAAAGGCTCCCGCTCACATCCTGTGTGACACAGCAATTAATTTCTTTGTGCTCCTACAAATACCCCATAAAAATGATTTAAGTGACAAAGACCAGTAGGCTGTAAGCCTGACAAGCGAATCTATGAAGATATTCATGTAATTCTACTTAATTAAAAAATGATAAAAACGGTGGGAAAGATTTCAACTCACTATACAAATACATGATTCCGAAATGGGGAATCTGAACCACACGAACCTTTGTTTGCAAGCAGAGACCAAGTTTTTGAGGCCCATCAAAAAGCAACACAAAATTTAATGTCAAGAATGTTCCACCGGTGAAGAGAGTAAGCTGCTTTGTAGGCACTCCCCACTACCCAACTCTTGCAGATGAGCTCATGAGAGATCCCTAAATAGGAATGAATAGGCCCGTAGATCTCTTGCCTTGGAATTCTCAGATCTTGTGATCTCAGAACATATGGACAGACTGGGTGCAGACAGAGGGGCCATTACACTCTGTCCTGGTGGGATTGGTGGTGGTGGGGGCTAAAAAAGTAAAAATGGAATGTCGAGCTATTGGTGACTTTTAGACATTTACAACATTATGAAGTGCAGCCAATTGGACTGGTGTAAAACCATACTGTTTATGTACCTTATACATACCTACTCCACTGTCATTGGCTATGCTTACTACATTTGAATTTGCTTGCACTTACTGTAGATATACTTGTTGTCCTTTGTAAAAATACCAATGTCATGAACTCACACCTGCATTTAATGTAAAACGTGTATCAGCAGCTAAAAAGAAAAAGTAAATACTCTGCAATGAACTGCTCGGTTCTAAAAATTCAATGGAAAAAACAAACAACAAAAACCGCAGCAGAAACACAGCGAGTGGATAAAACAAGCCAAGACTTTAATAAAAAATGATGAGCGCTTTCGCAAAACCACTTTTGCTTCTTTAGATCATGATCTGAAAAAGCAAAAGTGGTTTTGCGAAAGCACTCATTTTTTATTAAGGTCTTGGCTTGTTTTATCCACTTGCTGTGTTGTTTCTTTCCAGTAAAACGTGTATACTAAACTTTTACTCCTGTTATCATTAATAATCTACTAAAGTTTAAGAAAAGAATTGATACAGTCTAAACAGTGTTAAGTATGAATTTCTTGAGCTTCAGCTAACATAATGTTGATACCTGTACCTGTTTTCTTCACTATCATATTTCCCTTTATATTTTTAGCTGCATGTTCATTTCTGATATAATTATACTGATATCATAGAAGTCTTGTATGTCTGTAGCTTTCTCCAAGGCCCATCACTGTAAATGAACACCACAAAAATACACCCAATATGCAGTCAGCTATCATGTGCAGTCACACAGTACTTGACAAAACAGTGAAAAAACAAGAGAAATACATTACAGCAATTAACATGCATTCAGTGGATGTGTGTGCTTCTTAAGGATATGTCATTACTCGCCTTTGTTGAAGTCTGTACACTGTTTTCCTGCATGTACATGATGCCCTCAGAGATTTTTACAGCAATGGATTCTGTTGCTAACTCAAAATTAAAGGGGCCCTCCAACTTTTCCGCTATCAGGATCAAGGAATCTAAAAAAAGAAAACACAAAAATGATTCATAAACATTTTCTAAAGCAGAACTTTTACCCTTTAAAATGTGCTCTAAATGCAAACCTTCCCTTATTCCATTTCAGTGTCATTCATTCATTACATGCTAAGTACCGCTTAAATATGGATGCATTTAAAGACCCTTAATTCAAATTGAGATCCTCTCCTATGGGTTTTTTTAAAGCATCATGTTTTATGCAAACTAGATTAAATTACCACTGTTAATCATCCCAGACAATGGGAGACTGGAAAACTGAACACACTTCCCAGACAAGCAACAATGCACAGAACTAAGGGAGCTGTAATAAGCTAGAAATGTAACATGATACCCTGATAAAGGATAACAAACAAATACAGCAATTTATGCACAAAAGGTTAACTCACACACAGCAGTAGGGCCTCTACACAGTAAGTTACACAAAGACAAATTCCCCTGTGATGCAACATGCCAAAGAAGATGAAATCTACATAGATTATGTAATGTCGAAAAAGGCAAGTTTTCTTGTTATGCCAAAGAAATACACTGTCTACAAGTAAGTATTATTAATTTGACATACTGTGCAGACATACATATTCAGTTTATGTTAATGAAACAGAGTTGCAAATCACAGAGTCGGTAACGCTCTCATTAGCATAAGTATTTACCCAAGAATGCTCAATAGGTACCTTCAGCTTTTCTGCCCTTGGAAACACAGCTACCTTTCGAGTTAATAGCATGACATGAAATAAAAGATTAGTTTGAAAGCAAAAGTCTAACCTAAAACTTCTTTCACTGTCGGATGGGTCTGCAATGGCCATTTCACTTTTTTATACAAGCAGAAAAAGAAACGGAAAACAATCAATAAAAACAAAAGGAGTGAATGAGAGAAAGAAAACTGCATGTATAAGCTTGTGTGTTCTGTGATTTTTTTTCTACATGCCTAATTAAAATGAACAGAACTACAACTGCTGAGTTATAAAGTAAGCAAAATAAATCAGAAATTAAAGACTTGCATAGAGCTGGGTGATTTTATAAGCTATACAAACTAAAGCCTTGGAGATCAAGTACTTGTTCATATGTTATTTATGTACTTAACAATTGGGATTTACAGTAACTTATAATTCAGAGCAAAAGCACTTGCAAGGGCAACCGCCAGAAGTTAAGAGCCCAATAACGATCCTCACATTAAAATAATACACACATTATGTGTGTATTATTTTAATATGCGGATCGTTTTTGGACTGTTTTACTGTGGATTTGGCTCTAACTTCTGGTGGTTGCCCTTACAAGTGCTTTTGTTCTGAATTATTGGTAACTGTTGGGCACTTGGTCACTACATTTTACATGGTTTTGGATTTACAGTAACTTCTAAAATAATGGGATAGAAAAAACAGAGAACTTTAATTGGTTTAAATGCTGAAATAATGAAGTGTTACATAAGAAAAATGTATATGTATTCTTGCCTTAAACCAGATCGCACAGTAAGCAAATCTACTATCCTTACAGCAGACTGTAACTGCTGTGATCACCTCATCAACCACACAGCCAGACAATCCTAATTCATTTACTCATTTTCTGTGGCATTTTACAGGTGTCACATTTAGGGTCAGTTGAGAGCTGGAGCTAATCCCTGCAAGTAATGGATATAAGATTCTGAACTAATTTTAGATGGGACATTATTCCATCAGGGGATGCACGTGCGCACGCGTACACACACACACACACACACACACACACACACACACACACACACACACACACACACACACACACACACGCAATTTAATGAATCACTAATTCAGCTACTGGCAAGTTTTTGGAAGGTGGGAAGAAGCAGGAGACCCCTGTGACAACCAAAATGGAGACAGAGAAGGCAAGCTGATTCCAAACAGAAAGTACCATAGTTAGGATATGAAATGGACAGCCACACACTATGAGGCAACAATGGTAGGTACCGAACCACTCTGCCATTCTACCAATAAAAACATGTTAGGTAAATAAAAAAGCATCTGCTTTCTTGTTAACTAACACACACAGATACACATAAATGTGTTTAACAAAACAAAAGACCTGACCATTTTCCCTTTTCTCCATGTTACACCACAGATTCAACCTTCACTCCCTCTGTGTCAATTCTTTTCAAAGGGGGTGATCATCTAGGTGGCAGCATCCATAACTGCTGTTACACCTCAGGCTGCGAAGGTCCTTTCTCTCTTCCTGACACCTCCACAATGCTATTCTACATTACCTTCAGCTAGTAAGGCACTGTGTTTTCTACATACCACTTCAGAACATTCTCTTAGGCCTCGGAGATCAGCCCTTATGTGACTAGACCTTCCTATTTGACAGAAGGTCATGACAGCCACTTCACACTTTTGGTTGGACATGTTTAATTCTTAGTTGCTAGGAATGCAGGACATCCTGTCTTTGCACTATCTGGCCAATGAATACTCCTCTTAAATTTTTAAGCTTTTCTTTTATGAGCTGTGTCAGGCATGCTCTCAGTCTTAACTTCTGTATCAGGGATATATTTTCTACCTTCTATTATGCCTAACCACTTCAATACACCAAATCAGGTCTCATTTGGGTATAAATGTGTAATGAGATTGGAGAGCAACATTCTCACACTGCAAATTAAGAGGAATCTGAATCTACTACAAGGTAGGGTTAACAAAGAAATTAGGGGGAAAAAAGGACAAAAATGTGTACATAAATGAGAAAACAACTGGCTTTGTATTAGAAAAGTACCTTGCAGGATACGCAGTAGCAAGTCCCACTCAAACCCTGCCCACCATCCAACAATCTATGATAGTAAAGTAATACTCATACCAATGATGGTATGAATATTCATTGTCTATTCATAATTTGCCCTTTTCGTCAAGGTAGTGTGATTTCAGAGTTGGTATATTTAATTTGCAGGGGGGCTTGCCCCCCTTCAAAAATAAAGGAAAAGAAAAATACTTGCAGTCTTTACTATACCGCAACACACCCATTGCACCTGTCAATGAGGGTAGGCCCACTTCTGAGCAGACCAGCCTGCGAGCTATTTTTGTAATACAATGTCAAACAATTACACAGAAAAGAATATGCATACACATAGCAACATACAAATGCACAAACAGAAGAGATCATACAAAACTATACACAAGGCAGAAACACCTATGGTAACAGAGAAGAATATGCCAAAATACACATATAAATACATGGAAACATACTACAAAACACAATTAGACAAAGAAAATGCAGAAGTGGCAAAACACAAATACAAACAGGAAATGCATACCTATAGTAAAATATAAAGATAATGTGTATAGACATTGTAAAACATAAGTATACAGCCAGAGAAAAATGTGAACACACACGACAAATACGGGTATTACTGAACCAATTTATGTGTGGGTACATTGTTTACAGCTATTGCTTTATCTTCTTTAATTTTGTATCTCGAAAAAACTTGAAATTGGCTCAGAATGTTCCACAACAACGAAACATCCTTTTCTGGTTTTATCAGGTACAAAATAATTTTATGACAGTACTGTTATACAAGAACCAAAACAAGCATTTTAAATTGGATTTTCAGAAAAGCTGGTTCTCTTTATGCCTTGTCAAGAGTCTGACTTGGGAAAGTAGTATAGAGTAAGGGGAAGACCAGCAGAAGTACACACGGACAGTCACTTCGGATACACTTTTCAGACATTAAGGAGAGGAATCCCCGTGTGTGCTCTTTTTATGTTATTCTGCTTTCTCTTCTCAGTCATTTCTCTATGGAATATATAGGGGCCAGAATGGCCTGCCCAGGTTGCAAGAGAAATGAGTTAGTGGATGTCAAGGTCACCTAAAATTTGATTAGGTTCAATCCTTAAGTATTAAAGGATTAACAGACCTGGTAAAAAGGACCCGAGAAGGAGGTCTCCCCCAGATTGAATCAAATAGCCTTGCCAAGTCTGGGTACACAGTAGTATATAGTCTAGAGAGACGTACGAGAAAGACAGATTTGCTAGTACACACAGATTGTAATTGGGTGGGACAGGCTTACATAAAACACTGTCAGGATCTCTCTGTTGCAGTTGAGAGGTGCACTGTTCACCACTGTGTGTGTATACATGACCTCCTTGGTTTGAACTTGATTTAGCTTAGGAAGACACCAAGGGAAACTTTAACCTTCCAAGAAGGGTACTTAATATTAGCTGAAGACTGATATAATGGCTCAAAGAATTCATGCTGGGTACAGGGTGTTTCAGACCCTTGTATTAAGGCAGCTTTTAAGATGCACTGATCAGCTATGGGTCTAGTAGACTCTATAAATGACTCATATAAAGGTAACCTGGTTTACATGTTACTTCCCAGAATTCAAGATGTATTCAAGGTTAGACAGGATTATAAAATCAAGAGAGAATGACTGCTTGGTAGATTAAATTGAAGTTGGCCCATTAGGTTTATTAAACTATACCTCAATTTTCCTAACACTAAGAAGGGAGAAGAAAATTATTTTAAACACTGGAAATTTAAAGTTTCTTTTTAGAAGTTACAGTATTTTAAAGATTTGTACAAGAAGTTGTTGAGCTGGCATCGGGTTATAGCCAAACTTCAGTAAAGGATATTAGACTGGTAAGATATGTTTAAAGGTGTTTTTAGGAACAATCTACTACTGTACAAAAGATAACTATGGAATATAAGTAACATATGGAACGAGTGGCAGTCCTGGTTCTAGAAGCATCAAGCACTGCATATGGGGGGTCACATTAGCAGAACAGGAGGAGGAGGAGATAAACTGGAGTTTGATTAAATATTGAAGCAGGAACTATAATACTTTATTCTAGAGTCTTGAAGCAGAGGAAATTTGAATTCTCCTGAAAAGCACAAAATCTCTTGTGCTCTGACTGAGAAAGGTAATGGTATCAGCCATGGCTGGAGCTGTTCAAGATCAGCAATGGAAGAAAGTGACTGCAAGGGACCCAGTGTAGATTTTACAGGTCTTTAGTAGCTTTTACTCAAGGTTGTTCTCCTTGGAGGACCAGAACCATCTCACTGCAGCAGAGATAAACTATTTCCCGAGCCAGCTTTGTCTGATGAATGTGAAAGAGAACATCAACAAAGGGTTGCTAGCACCAGTTATTTAGGAATTACTCAACAAGACTATTAAGAGCCAGCAGGCAGCTGAGTAACCATGCCATGACAGTATCCCTGCAGAGCTCTATCAAGCAGAGAGTCAGAAGTTGCTGGTTATGTTGCAGAAGCTTTTAAATGCACTACTGGCGATGAAGAGGACCCCTATTCTGGCAAGTTGCAGTGATTGTTGCATTTACTGAAAGACAGGAAAAGATCCTGACTTAGAGTCCTTCAGGCTGTGCTAAATCACAATTACAAAGTACTTTTGGGTATCCCGGCAGGTCAGTTAAAAACTTGTATGCCTACTTTGAAGCAGAATGATCAATTTTTATTTATACAAGGAAGACAGATATGACAATACAGCCATGATTCTTTTCATTGTAGGAAAATGCTATTGCGTGAGCTTCCTTACTGATGTTACTGAGAGGAGATGCTGAAAAGGTATATGACAGAATTTATTAGCCTTTTCGATGTGGGGCTTTGGAATGTTTTGGATTCTCTGGAGACTAATTCTTATTGAAGCTACACAGGGGGGTAAAAAAAGGTGAAAATTAATGCTGAACTGTTGGGAGAGCTTTCTATCCAGAGGTGAAACAAACAAACAAAGTTGCCTTGTAGCTTCCTTGCTGGAAATACATGCAGTGGCAATGAGGGATTCACATATAAGAGGCTAGAAGACTGAGGAGATGGAAACAAAGCTGGCCTTGTATGCAGATGATCTTTTATTTACTTAATACCACCTGACAAGGGCCTTCCAAAAATATACAGAATCCTGCAGCAACTTGTTTGCCTGCAGGGTACATGGGAAATGAGACAAAAAACCAAAGCATTGATGCATAATTTCTACCCATCTGAGTGGCTGAGAGGTGGTGACTCCTTTTTTGGGTGATCAAACTTGACTGACTTATTTAGGAATCCAGTTAAGGAGTTCCATCGAGGAGACTGCCCTGTGCTTTTATCAGACAGCATTTCAAACTGCTAAGATTATTTTTTCAAAACAATGGAAGGTCCACCACTGGACAAGTGGCAAAGGATCACAGCCCTGCAAATATTTACACTTTCCCAACTTTTTTATTTGTACCACAATTTACCATTTGATATGAGGTGAAGCCAAGAATTTCCTGGAAGAAAAATCACATTATGTAAAGAGACAGAGATGAATCTTGTGGGTCTCTGGAAGTCTACAAGTGTTGCAGAACAACTCAGATTAGGATCTCTTACCTCTGGTTCTCTGAGAAATATCATGCAGCTTGGAAATGGTTGGTGAGGAGGTCTTTAGAACACCGGGGATACCTACTGATAGAAGAACTGTTCTGGAATAAGAGAACTGGACAACAGACAAGTCTACTCATAGCATTAAGACAGGCTTTTTAAAGGTCATTAGTTCCGTTCAGTAAAAATTTGACTGGTGTACACATTTTCTTGCCCTGATACAATTGCACTTAAAGCAAACTCTGTGTCACTGTCACCCAACACAACGGGTTGTGCTGTAGGATAGACCAGAAACTGTGGGAGGAGCTTAAGGGCTTACCCAAACCTAACGGTGGGTTTGCGGTCAAGAAAACTCTGGATCTGGGAATAGGGATTATTAAGTCTACAAAGAACTGAAGGTAATCATAGAAAATATTCTGCAGTCTCTGCTCTCTGAAAGGGAAGAGACAATCAGGGCCAAGTTTATAAAGGAAAACAGATCCTGGTCATGGGAAGAGAAGTATGTGGTTAGTGGAATATATAGCATATTCCAGGAAATAGGAATACAGATTGAAGAAAAGCTCAGATGTGATTGGTTCAGAGTGCTGGATACCCTGTAAATCAAAGGCAGTGGGATATAGTCTCCAAAACCCCTGAGGGCAGCCAAACATTTCAGAAAGATTTGGATTTTTGGATGGAGAACCAAGGAAGCGTTCCATTAACTGGTTACAAATGAATAGCGAGTGCAAGAAAGCTAAGACCACGGACCCCTGAGATCCAAAATCACCAACTAAAATAAGCCAGCAATGAAGTTGGCTGAAAAGATACACACCAACAAAAAAGTTGGCTAAAAAAATCTTCATTTAATACTTCTTGTTAAGCGCTTTCACCCACAAAGAAGTGGGCTTCATCAGAACTCAATACAAATCTATTGCAGTTTAAATACTGCTTTTGGCGCCAAACCATGATAAAATATTTTAAAGTGACATGTGCACCAAAATTACATACAAAAATACATTCAAACAATTATATTCAAATGCATATATAAAGCATATTATTATATTCCAAATGTACATCCACTTGAAGCATTAAAATATATTCAAACACATTTAAAATATATACTTCAAATATACCCTAAAACTGCTCTCTAATAACTACTGACTATTTCACTGTATTGAACCCAGATCTTTATTCAGATTCACCATATGCTCAAAAAATACTTAATTCACAAATAAAATTATGAATAAAAAAATAAAATTAGATGAAAATCTTACTAGAATAACTTTCAAATGTATGACTTTTGAATGGAAGTGACTTTAAAATATCTATAAAACCCTCTAAAGAATGGAAGCCACTCACTGTGAATGTTGTCTCTAGATGATGGTCATTGTTGATGTGGCAATCATACAGAAAAATGAAAAAAGGGGGATATGGATGGATGGAAGGACAGACTTTGGTTAAATGTTGGAGATGTTTGGAAGTGAAGACTGGATCCTGTTTAAAACATATCTGTAGGGATTATTAGATGAATTATGGCTAGGGTGGGTTACACTTTATCAAACGGACTACTGGCTTGGTAACCTTGAAAAAGATTACTACTTCTCTATATTTAATCCTATTACTTACTAAGAAAGTGACTACTTGGAGGTGAAAGACGCTAGATCCATCGACAGTAGGTGAAGCTACATGGCCTTCAGCAAGAGTTAACTAGGGTGCAGGCTCCGTGAATTAACTTCAACAGGAAATGGGGGCCTTGGTTTCTGTCTTTTGGCAAGAAATTCCCAATATAACCAGTGACTGTGTGACAAAAGAGAAAACTGGTGAACCTGCAGTGAAAGCTCACCTGGATTTTTGGGAGTGATGGCATAAGTAAGAAGAGATGCACTGGTTCTTCTCATATACATTCCGCAATACAGTGGAGCAACAACTTTTGTTTAATATAAAGTAGAACTGTTTCATGTGGTACTATACTTTTAATACAGCAATTTACTTTAGGCCTGGCTCTGCTTATTCTGCCTGTAAAAAAGTTATTTGAAGACATACTAGATTAAGTGAATTTTTGTGCTTTAATGGATAGGAACTCTATGAGCCGCCTACTAATTGTGTTGTGGCTAACAGTGACCCTGAATGTGTGCTACAGCACTGCAATATGTCTTACTGATTGGATACACAGTAGTAGAAGCTTAAGTATTCAACAACATACACAGTCACAAAACAGTAAGTTATTACATTTAGTACAAAGCATGCCAGGGTACATACACAAGTAATTGTGCATAAGTGTTATATCCAATGACGAACACTAAACTGTAATTATGTACAAACACATATCAAGGTACTTGCATATTATGCAGTAAAACACATTACACAATGTTGTGGTTATTAAAATGAAAGAAAACACAACAGTGTAAGAAACTTTTGTGTGTGGAAGTTTTTCAATTCCTGTATGTCTAGTTAATGACTATATATTAAAAAAAGCAGAAAATGTAGTAGAAGTAGTGAACTTAAACAAATACAGTTGTGTACACTTACCATAAATGTAGATGTTTGAGTGTATTCACTGTTGCAATCATTACATTTGGGTTATCTGCTTGCAGTAGCCCTCAGTCGGCCTGATTAACAAAGTCTTGGGTCTTGCGTCAGTTGCTGTCCCGTCAGGTCGTCAGGGGTATAAAGCCTGCAGCTGACGCCATTACATCAGTTTTTCTTGCCCCAAATGTCAGGTGCCCCCCTAATGGGAAGCAATTAAATCTATAAATACAAGGATATACCTCCAACAAAAAAAGCAAATACACCAAAAAGCTTTTAGAGCATAGTAAGTGAGAGTAGAGGTATAACCAAAAGAAGAAAGGGGGCTGGAGGGAGGGTAACCAGGACTGCAACAGTGAATACACTCGAACATCTACATTTATGGTAAGTGTACACAACTGTACTATGTTCTTCATGTTTCACTGTTGCAGTCATTGCATTTGGGTAGATTCCCAAAGCTAAGGTTGGGAGGAGGAATTCAAGTAGCATTAGGACCAGCTATAAGGCCCTGCAAGACTGCAGTGGCAAAGCCAGCTCTGGTCTCAGAGAGAATTGGTAAACGATAATGCTTGGTGAAAGTATGTACAGAACTCCAGGTAGCAGCTTCTAGGATGTCCCTGGTAGGGACGCCTCTGAGAAAGGCTGTAGAGGTAGATGCAGCCCTGGTAGAGTGGGGTTTGATGCCCTGTGGGATAGGTTTTCCATGATGTTTATAGCAGAAATGAATGCAATGGCCTATCCATTTAGAAATGGTTTGCTTTGAAATAGCCTTCCCCTCTTTCCCTGCAGCAAATGCCACCAGCAGTTGTTCAGATTTCCTTTGAGGTTTAGTCCTGTCCAAGTAGAATCTTAAGTTGTCTGTGCACATCCAAGGAGTGCAGAATCCATTCCCCTTTGTTCTGTGGATTAGGAAAGAAGGTTGGCAAATGAATGGACTGATTAAGAGCCACACTGGATACCACCATGGGCATGAAGGAGGGATTGGTTCTGAGGGACACCCTGTCTGCATGAAAGATGATGAAAGGCTCCACTGCCATAAAGGCCTGTGACTCAGATACCCTTCTTACAGAAGTGATTGCTAAAAGGAATGCTGTTTTCCAAGAAAGAAATTTTAAATCTGCAGTAGCAGCTGGCTCAAAAGGAGGAAGAGTGAGTTTCTCCAAGACAAAGTTAAGGTCCCAGGCTGGAGTTGGAGCTCTCCTTGGTGGCCTTAAATTTTTGGCCCCTCTGAGGAACTGCTTGAGCAGTGGGTGAGAGAAGAGGGGAGGTTCTGTGTTATAATGAGCTGAAATGGCAGAGGCGTGAATTTTGATGGAGGAAAAGGACAAGCCCTTGTGAAGCATCTCAGTGAAGTATTGTAAAATCAGAGGTAAACTGGGCACTGCTGTGGTCATCCCTTGAGATTGGTTCCAGGCACAGAATCTTTTCCATTTCGCAGCATAAGATTTCTTAGTACTAGGTCTCCTTGCCTCTAAAATGATATCCATCACTGGTTTACTGAGGGATGATAAAAGAAAGATTAGGTAATTAGCCAGGCTGCTAGTTTCAGTGTTTGAAGCTAAGGGTGCAGAATCTGGTTCTCCTGCTGAGACAACAGGGAAGGTGTCTGAGGCAGGTGCCATGGGGCCAACCATGACACACTGCGCAAGAGGGGGTACCCAGTGTTGGCGTGGCCAGTCTGGTGCAATCAAAATCATATTTTGCTTGTCCTGTTTGATCTTTAGTAGTACTTTGGAGAGCAGAGGCAAAGGAAGAAAGGTATAAACTGATAGATTTTTCCAGCTGAAGGACAGAGCATCCACTTTCCAAGCTTGTTTGTGGGGAATCCTTGTGCAAAATTTGTCCAATTGATAGTTCTTGGGGAGGCAAACAGGTCTATATCTGGACACCCCCATTTGCTTGTCAACGTGTTGAAAATCCTTGGTTCCAGTTTCCACTTGTGTGGGTCCATAAGGTTTCTGCTTAGTCTGTCTGCCAGTGTATTTAGTTTTCCTGGCAGGAATTGAGCTTGTAGATTCACTTGGTAGCACAAGGCTGTGTTCCACAATACCATGTCTAGCCTGCAGAGGGGGTAAGAATGCATACCCCCCTGCTTGTTTATGTACCACATAACAGTGGTGTTGTCCGTCTTTACCATTAGTTGTCCTGGAAGAATGTGATCCTTGAAGGCTGTCAGAGCATTCTGTACAGCCAACATTTCTTTTTGATTGATATGCAGGTGCATTTGACTTGGGTTCCATTTGCCCTGAATGCACTTCCCTGCCAGGTGAGCCCCATGTGCATAGTCTGATTCGTCTGTTGTTAGGGTTTGGGCGGCAGGGGGTAGCGTGAATGGTAATCCCTTGTTTTGGTGGCAGGCCTTTGCCCACCAAAGGAACTCTAGGCGTAGGCAAGGTATAATAGGAATCATTGCTTCTAGATCCTGAGAGTATTGACACCATAGGCTTTTTAGATACCATTGTAGTTTCCTCATATGCAGTCTTGCATATGGAATTAGAAGAATGCAGGAGGCCATAAACCCCAAGGCTTGCAAAATTTGCCTTGCAGATAGCAGGGTTTTTGTGGCCACTTGTTTGAAGTAGGTTGTCAAATGAATCTATTTCTCTGGCGTGAGGAAAGCCATCTGGGAAGTTGTATTCAAACTTGCTCCCAGGAATATAACTTGTTGACAGGGTACCAGGTGTGATTTCTTTTAATTTATGGTGTACCCCAGACAAGTTAGCACCATTTGTACAAAGGCCAGATGATTCAAAAGTATGTCCTGGCTTTCTGCCTGAATTAGACAATCGTCCAGGTATGGGTATATTTGAATGTTTCTTTGTCTGCAAAATGCAATAACTGGGGCTAGGCACTTTGTGAATACTCTGGGCACAGTAGATAAGCCAAAGGGCAGTGCAGAGAAAGTACAGTTGTGTACATTTACCGTAAATGTAGATGTTCAAGTGTATTCGAGTGTTACATTTGGGTAATCTGCTGGCAGGTTGCCCTCAGTTGGCCTAATTAAAAAAGTATTGGATCCTGTGTTGGTTGCTGTCCCTTTTTCCATGACATCAGGTCGTCAGGGGTATAAAACATGCAGCCAATGCCATTACATCAGTTTTTCTTGCCCCAGATGTCAGGTGCCCCCCAAATGGGGAGCCAAAGATATATATATATATATATATATTTATATATATACATATATATATATATATATATATATATATATATATATATATATATATGTGTGTGTATATATATATATATATATATATATATATATATATATGTATATATATATATATATATATATATGTGTGTGTGTGTGTGTGTGTATATATATATATATATATATATATATATATATATATATGTGTGTGTGTGTGTGTGTGTATATATATATATATATATATATATATATATAAGTAATAAGGAACTCTAGGTGCAGGCAAGGTATGATAGGAATCATTGTTTCCAGGCTGTGACAATGCTGACTCCGTAGAGTTTTTAAAAACCACTGAAGTTTCCTCATATGCAGTCTTGCACATGGAATTAGAAGAATGCAGGCCATGAACCCCAAGGCTTGCATTAGTTGCCTTGCAGAAAGCAGAGTTTTTGTAGCCATCTGTTTGAAGTAAGTCACCAAATGAATTTGCTTTTCTGGCATAAGGAAAGCCATCTGGGCAGTTGGATTCAAGCTTGCACCCAGGAATGTAATTTTTTGAGAGGGTACCATTTGAGATTTCTTTTCGTTTATAGTGTACCCTAGACAAGTTAGAACCCTTTTTACAAACGCCAGATGTTTTAGAAGAATGTCCTTGTTTTCTGCCTGAATTAGACAATCGTCCAGGTATGGATATATCTGAATATTTCTTTGCCTGCAAAATGCAATTACTGGAGCCAGGCACTTTGTAATGACCCTGGGCACAGTAGATAAGCCAAAGGGCAATGCAGAGAACTGGTAGTGCAAGTAGCCTGCTTTGAATCGGAGGTATCTTCTGCAAGATTCCCTGATTGGGATATGCAGGTATGCTTCTTTTAAATCTAGGGTTGCCAACCAGGCATCTTTGGCTAGCATAGGAAGTAACTGGTGAAGAGTCAGCATCTTGAATTTTGGAATGTCCAGAAAGGTGTTTAGAGTAGATAAGTCCAGAATTGGACGCCATGTTTTGTCTTTTCTTGGTACCAGGAAAAGTCTGGAATAGAAACCTTGTCCCTTTTTCTCTTCTGGTACTAGTTGAATAGCCTGCGTGTTCATGATGGAAAGTACCTGTTTCTGGGCCTCTGCCCACTGATTTGGGGGCAGATCTGGCCATCCGTTTGAAGTTGGTAATGTGTGGAAATGAAATCTGTATCCCTGGGATACTATATTTAAAACCCATTTGTCCTGGGTTATAAATTGACAGTTTTTTGCATGAAGAGCCAGTTTTCCCCCCAAAGGGGCAGCTAAAGTACTGGGTAAGTCTAGTGGAAAGTCATTGCAACTGCTTACCATAAGGAGGTGTCTTGTTGTTTCCAGATTTGGAAGAGGAGGCACCCCATTGCTTAGTTCTGAAAGTCCCTTGGGAATGAAACCTGGTGCCTTTGGAATGTCTGAGTTTGACTGGAGTGGCTCTCGAAGGAACTGGAAAGGACCAGTTCTTAGTAGGCCAGTGCCTACTAAATCTTGGAGGTTGCACTTGCAAGAAATCTTTCACAGTTTGCATATATTTAGCTTTATCTTCCATCTTTTTCAGAACTTCTTCAGCCTTATTACCAAAGAGACGGCCCTGTTGTAAAGGAGCATCCAACAGTTTTGCTTTAACATGATCAGGAAGAGATTGCTCTTTGAGCCAAGCATGTCTCCTTAGCACAGACCCAGTTACAGCAGCCCTGCAAGAGGCCTCCAAAGAATGAAAACCACACTGCAAAGTATGTTTTCCAACTTGTTCAGCTGAATGCAATAAAACCTGTAAATCTTTATTTTCCACACAGTCAGAAATCAACATCATTTTCTGTTTAAGCAGTCCCATGATATGCTGCTATTTTAGCATATGGAATTGACAGTTTAAAGCCCTGATTCCCAAGGTTGCAGAAGTGTAGACCTTCTTACCCCATCTTTCCAGCACCCTGGAATCTCTATCAGATGGGGTAGGATTTTTAGCAGTAGAAACCTTAATGCCCTTGGGGCCCTGAGAAATTGTTTCAGGATCCGCAACAGGATTTTTGAAAAGGAATCTGTGGGAGTCAGGAACCCTGTAATATCTGTCTGGCTTACAAGGAGCTGGAGGCAGAGAATCAGGAGCCATATTAGATTCTGAAAACACATCATCAACAATGTCTAGAACGGGAGGTATAGCCAAAGGCCTATGTTGAGGAAGAAGAAGAAAATCCCTAAGCATCTTTTTAGATTCAGAAAAATCCTGACTTTCCCAGTGGAAATGTTCCCTTAAGGTATGTAAAGTTTCCCCAAAAGAAAAATCCTCAGGGGGGAGAAGCAGAAGAAATGGAATCCTCTGCATCAGAGTCCTCACAAGTAGGTATAGACAAATCATGTTCATTAGAATAGTCAGAAGAAATAGAATCCTGTTCAGAAGATTCATAGTCAATTTCTTGCCTAGGCCTCTTTGAAGGGGGGGGGGTTGACTACCCTTGATTAGAGTAATTAAATCTTCAGCCATTTTGATCATTTGATTTTTAGGCATAGGGGCCTGCACATGTGGTCTAGACGTCGGTTTTTTAGACATAGTTCGCATTTTTGGCCTTAATATTGAAGATGGCGTTGGTTTAATATACAAATCTGTAGGCCTGAATACACCCACAGAAGCCGGAGCCTGCACAGCGGCTCTGGACCCATCCAAGGTAGAGACATCCGTGGGTTCCAAAACTGAAGCATCTCACGGCATACCAAACTCCGAATGGGTCTCAGTAGAGGCCTGCGAAACAGAAGTAGCGGGTATCAGGGGCTGCGAAAACGCCTCACCGAGTACCAGCGAACTGGCGACTGGCTTAGGAGAAGCGTCGTCAGCAATTTTGGACCTCAACAGCCTGTTTCTGTCTTTTTCTTTGCTTTTTAGGTATTCCGGTAGTCGGATTGCTAACCGACGTCATTTCTGGATAATTAAACCATGAGCCAAAATATCTAGAAGCAAAAATGTACCGAAGACGGATTGTGCGTTGATTAAATAAAGCACAGAACCGACAGCAAGGTACGTCGTAGACAGGGCCTAGGCAAGGAATACAGTACAAATGAAAGTCCTTATGAGGTATTTGCGTCCCACAAGTGATACAATTATTAACTTTTACTAATATCGGTAAGGAGCAAGAAAAAGTTTCCCCAACGGGGTACTTAGCTTTTTAGTGGAAGACTTCGGTTCTGATACTCAAAAACAAAAATTTCAGGAGTTGGCCGACCGGCACTTGCGAACTGCTTCTGCTTTGGGCACTGCGTGGCAAGAAAGACTGATGTAATGGCGTCGGCTGCATGTTTTATACCCCTGACGTCATGGAAGAAGGGACAGCAACCGATGCAGGACCCAAAACTTTGTTAATCAGGCCGACTAAGGGCAACCTGCCAGCAGATTACCAAATGTAATGACTGCAACAGTGAATCACGAAGAACATCTGATAATGCGTGCAGCCTGCTTTGAAGCGTAGGTATCTTCTGCAAGATTCCCTGATAGGGATGTGTAGGTATGCTTCTTTTAAATCTAATGTTGCCAACCAAGCATCCTTGCCTAGCATAGGAAGCAACTGGTGAAGAGTCAGCATCTTGAATTTTGGAATCACCAAAAAGGTGTTTAGAGTAGAAAGGTCCAGGATAGGATGCCATGAATTTTCTTTTCTGGGAACCAGGAAAAGTCTCGAATAGAAAACTTGTCCTTTTTCCTGTTCTAGTACCAACTGAATAGCCCCCATGTTTAAGAGAGAAAGTACTTGCTTTTGGGCCTCTGTCCACTGATTTGGGGGTAGAACTGGCCACCCGCTTGGTGTTGGTAACGTGTGGAAGTGAAATCTGTATCCTTGGGACACTATATTTAAGACCCATTTGTCCTGGGTTATGAGTTTCCAGTTTTTGGCCTGCAGACCAATCTTTCTGCCTAAAGGAGCATTCAGTTGAAAAGTGCTTGGCAGTTTTAAAGGCAAGTCATTGAGACAATTTTCCATGGGGGGGAGTCTTTACTACTCTCAGATTTGGATGCGGAAGCCCCCCACTGCTTAGTCTTGTGTGTACCTTGTGACTGAAACCTGGGGTTTCTACTGTGTCTGGGTTTGGATTGAGAAGATCTGGAAGGGACCGGAAAGGACCAGTTCTTAGAGGGACAATGCCTACTAAATCTTGGAGGCTGAACTTGTAAAAAATATTTCACAGTTTGCATACATTTAGCTTTATCTTCCATCTTTTTAAGAACTTCCTCAGCTTTGTTGCCAAACAGGCAGTCCTGACTTAAGGGAGCATCCAACAGTTTAGCTTTAACATGATCAGGCAAAGATAGCTCCTTAAGCCAAGCATGCCTTCTGAGTACAGACCCAGTGACAGCAGCCCTGCAAGAGACCTCTAATAAATCAAATCCACATTGCAAAGTAGCAGAATGCATTAAATCCTGTAATTCTTTATTTTCATTGCAGTCAGGAATCAACATCATTTTCTGTTTAAGCAATCCAATAACATGTTGTTGATACTTCAGCATATGAAACTGACAATTTAAGGCCCTAATGGCCAAGGCTGCAGAAGTGTAAACCTTCTTACCCCATTTATCCAGCGCCCTGGAGTCCCTATCAGAGAGGGTAGGATTTTTAGCAGTAGAGGCCTTAATCCCCTTGGGTCCCTGTGAAATAGTCTCTGGATTCGCAATAGGATTTTTAAAAATGAACTTGTGAGAATCAGGGACCCTGTAATATCTATCAGGTTTTCTGGGAGCAGGAGGCAAAGAGTCAGGGGCCAAACTAGAATCCAAAAAGGCATCATCAACAATGTCTAGTACAGGAGGTATAGTTAAGCCTCTTTTTTGAATCAGAAAATTCCTGGCTTTCCCAGTGAAAATGTTTCCTTAAAGTGTGCAAGGTTTCACCAAAGGAAAAATCATCTGGAGGAGAAGCAGAGAGAATAGAGTCCCCTGCATCAGAATCCTCATAAGTAGATAAGGGTAAATCCAGATCATCAGAAGAATCAGAAAAAACAGAATCCTGGTCAGAAGATTCATAAACAAATTCAGTCCTAGGTCTCTTAGAAGGGGGTGGTTGGCTTCCCCTGGTTAGAGTTATAAGATCTTGAGCCATTCTTATCATTTGTTTTTTTAGGCATAGAGGCCTGTGCATGCGGCCTGGGCGTTGGTTTCTTAGGTATGGTTCAAGGTTTAGGCCTTAAAGAAGAAGGAGATGTCGGTTTAATATGCAAGTCCATAGGCCTGAATACACCCTCAGAAGCCAGTGCCTGCACAGTGGCTCCGAACCCATGCAAGGTAGAGACATCCGCAGGTTCCACAGTTGAAGCATCTCGCGGCATACCGGACTCCGAATGGGTCTCAGTAGAGGCCTGTGAATCAGAAGTAGCAGGTATCAGGGGCTGCGAAAGCGCCTCACTGAGTACCGGCGAACTGGGGACTGGCTTAGGAGAAGCGTCGTCAGCAGCTTTGGACCTTGGTGGGCTGTCTCTGTCTTTATCTTTGCGCTTTTTTGGAATTCTGGTAGTCGGATGGCTAACCAACAACATTTCTGGATAACTGAACTGAGAAATTAAATACTTAGAAGCGAAAATATACCGACGACGGATCGTGCGTTGATTAAATAAGGCACAAAACAGACAGTACGGTATGTTGTGGTTAGGGCCTAGGCAAGGAATACAGTACAAATGAAAATCTTTGTGAGGTATTTGCTTTCCACAAGAAATACAATTATTAACTTTCACTGACATCGGTAAGGAGCAAGAAAAAGTTTCCCCAACAGGGTACTTAGCTTTAGTTGAAGACTTCGGTTCTGAAACTCGAAACTAAAATTTCAGGAGTCGGCCAACCGGCACTTGCAAACTGCTTCTGCTTCAGGCACCGCAAGGCAAAAAAGACTGATGTAATGGCGTCGGCTGCATGTTTAATACCCGACGACCTGACGTCACGGAAGAAGGGACAGCAACCGACGCAGGACCCAAGACTTTGTTAATCAGGCCGACTGAAGGCTACTGCAAGCAGATAACCCAAATGTAATGACTGTAACAGTGAAACACGAAGAACATCATCCTAAATCAAAAACTAAAAGCTTACTTTGAAATATTATTACTAATACACAGAATTATTAACTCTAGTAGGTATTCAGAAGTAATCCAAGCATGGTAGACAGTCTCTTTCCAGTCGAAGATCCTTTATTTAGCTCACAGACAAATGATCCAAATAAAACAAAACAAAAAAAAAAACAGAATGATAGTTTCATCTCAAACTTTCTGACTAATATACCTATTATGAGGTCTAGAAGTGGTTTATTAGTTGTAAAACAAAGTGTAATGGCATAAATAAAATCCCTTCCCCCATCTTATCAGTGTGACATTCGAGCTGGTACTGCCCTACTTACTAAATGTCCTAATAATTTAACAGGCAAATGATCAAAACAAAACAAAACAAACAAAAAAAAACAGAATGATAGCTTCATCTCAAACTTTCTGACTAATATACCTATTATGAGGTCTGGGAGTGGCTTATTAGTTGTAAAACAAAGTGTTGCTGTTGTTGTTGTGTCTTTCGGCTTTTCCCGGTTAGGAGTCGCCACAGCAGAACTCCAGTCCGCTAATGATTGGCAGTAGATTTTTGCGTGCCGAGTTGCCAGCCCTGACGCACAACCTTCAACGAAGGAACACCCATTCACGCATGTCTCCACACAGAAGACGCTTTAGCTGAGAATCGAATAGGACAACGTCTTACTGTGAGGCAACAACGCTACTGCAGCACCACCACCGCAGTCCTAGTTGTAAAACAAAATCCCTTCCCCCATTCTTATCAGTGTGACATTTGAGCTGGTACTGCCCTACTTACTAAATATCCTAATAATTTAAAACTTATGCACTTTAAATAAAATTAATACAATTTATCATGATGTAGTGGTACTTCTTATTAAACAGATTATTACTAAACAAAGTTTAAGAATTTATCAAAGACATTATAATACATGGTTGGAAACACTTAAACATTAGACCATTTGATAATCAAAAAAGTATATTTTGGCATCCAGAAAAATACATAGTCCAAAACAAAATCTATTTCAATAAATTAATTATTGTTAACAAAGTTCGCTTTTGTCCCTCTAGACTTCTTCAGGTTTGTGTACAAGAACCCTAAAATATCTATCTACAAAAAAAGTCTTGCTAAAACTAATCAATATGCATATTAAAAATAGGTAAAAACTGTGTGCGCTGCCGTAGGGATACTGCAGGAGGATGACTTGGATGCATTGTACAGTGAATTCTGCACAGCTAAGGAAAGTGACACGCATTGTTGCTGATCCGACTCTCCCATCCCCGTGGGACAAATGGCAGAAGTTTTTCAGTGCGGCCCATACTGTTGAAGAATTTGCAGTTAACTTGTTTAACGTTGTGTCAGCTGCGTTGTCATTGCCCGGGAGCAATGCCTTTCCAGAAAGAGTTTTCTTGTTGATAAACCCCAAGTGGAATTCGAATGAAAAAGAGCCACCGCTGCTTTGGTGAAAGACAAACTGTAGGTTTTCCTGAATTACAGCATGACCTGTACTGAGTTTTACAAATTTGTTTTGCATGATGACAAGCTGCTGTTATCAGCAGGTAGCAGCGAGAAATATTACTGGAAAAAACGCCTGATGACTTTAAGTGAAACCATATCAAAGAACTAGATCAAGTTTTACCCAATGTTATTAGGCCTAGTATTATTTTTTCACCTGTAGGTCTGTTTGTGGTTCCCTGCATGTATACTTGTTGTTAGCTGTTTTCGTACTTACTGCCATTACTATTTTTTCACACTTTACTGTAGCAAACCAGTCCCACTAGTCATTTGGTACAACACACGAAATTGTTTTTGACGTTTGCTGCTTGTACTGTTGTTTGAATTATAGATACTACTATAATACTAGACTAGTCGAAACTAAAGTATTATCTGGTGAATTATCTGTCTCAAGTTGCTGTTAGGCCACAATAATCAAAAAAGTATAAATAATTTGATAGAAATACATATTTTACAGCAGTTATGTGACAGTTTTGTATGCTAGAAAACTGTCACAAAACTGCTCTAAAACACGCATTTTTTTTATAACTCAAAATTTCCCCAGGGTGATACCCCTGGTGCCCCCCCCAAAAAAAAATAATTTTCTTTGGCGCTTAGATATCTGTCATCCTGGATTTTCTCTTTATAGTGTTGGCGACCCTACCCTAATAACACTTAAGTAGGATGTGTCACTGCATACATACCTGAACATACCAGGACATAGGTTCATAGGTTGGTACTAGGCTATTGGCCCTAGGGCCTATACAAGCCTACGCATAACAATTCTCTGGCTATTTCTTCCCACAATATTTACCTCCCTGGTCCCCTAACTAGCAGGGTGACTAACGTGAACCACGGGGTGAATTTCCTATCTCTCATCCAATCGTCAAGATTCCTTTTGAAGAGGGCCAAAGAGGAGCTCAGCATGACATGTATGGGCACTCTACTCCAGAATATGGGGAGTCTCTGGGTCAGGGAACCTATCCCTCCAGCATGTTTTGTTCATTGTGATGACCAGGTTTAGATCCCTGGACTGTGTAGCTCTGAGGGATTGGGATTTCTTTAAGTGTAGCATGCCCAACAGCACTGGGTTTGACATGGCCTTGTATGTTAGGCAGAGATCGCCTCTGAGCAGGCGATATAAGACAAGAGTATAGCTGGAGTTTTGTTAAATGGTCAGCATAGGGCATCTGCCTTAGGCCTGTGATTCTTTTAGTGAGGTATTTCTGTGGCCTTTCCAGTTGTTGCAGATGTCTTGTAAGATACATACCAAATGGGGCGTTGTACTCTATAATGTGTCTAATGAGGGATGAGTACAGTGGGACAATGACCTCCTTTTTTTCTGGATGAAAAGCCCTTAGTGATGAGGTGTGCCACATAGAAGGATTTCCTGACTGTTGTGGCTATGTGGTTATCGAAGGTGAGACCACTGTCCACCTGTGTCCCTAAGTCCCTTATTACACTTTCTGTTTAGTGTGCTGCTAGTTATGTGGTAATTCATGGGTACATGTTTTTTCCCAAAGGGGATAACTATACATTTCTTGGCACTGAGCTTGAGCCCATGGATCTGGCACCAAGCATCTGTTTCTGTAAGGCCCTTTTGTAGAATATCCAAATCATTTGGGGATTCAATAATGGCTCCCAGTTTGCAGTCATCTGCGAACTTTGTTAGCCAGAGTCCCTTAGTGCTGGCCTGTACTTCAGACAAGTAGATGCCAAACAAGAGCGGTCCCAGGACTGAACCCTGAGGTACTCTGCTTGTCACTTGTCTGGAGCTGGATTTTGAGTCGGCTACTTTTACAGTGTGGGTTCTGTCAGTAAGCCAGTTGGCAAACCATTGAGTGACATAGGGATTAATGCCCAGCTTAGTAAGTTTATCTGTGATTCCAGAGTGGGGAATGGTATCGAAGGCTTTGGCGAGGTCCAGATAGGCTGTGTGGACCGCCTTACCATCGTACACAGCTCTGGAGACTGATTCGAAGACATCAATCAAGTTGAAAAGACAAGATCGTCCATTTACGAAACCAAACTGGGTGGGGTCCAGTGTTTGAAGGTTGCCAATGTCTTTGTTTATAAGTTCCATGATAATGCGTTCCATGGCTTTGCAGATCAGGCTAGTCAGACTGATGGGACGATAGCTCCCAGGATCCAAGGTGGATCCCTCTTGTGGAGTGGGATAACTGTAGCTGTGTGCCACTCATTGGACATGAAGCCTGAGGTGAGGCTATGATTAAACATGACACTTAGGTGAGGTGCCAGTTCATTTTGTAGC